>NW_027331762.1:230000-242500 GCF_033568475.1 Henckelia pumila
GTTCTTGCCCTATTGATCTTTTTGAAAGCTTAGTTGGGTGTTTTTAGGGATTTTGCTGCATTTTCTCTGATTTCCCTTACATCTTTTAGCTCATTCTTTTCGTGATTCACATTTTCTTCGAGTCTCTGAGATATTCCTTGGTTATTCGAATTTCTTGTGGATCTTGTTTGATTCCTTGCGTGCACTGAACGTGTTTTATTCCTTGTTGGAAAATTGATAGCACATTCCCTATTCTTGGTTGTGTTGCATTTTCATGCCCACCGAGTGTTTGTGCTTTTGATTGGTCCAAGGAATTTACATTTCTTTGCCCACCGAGTTATTTCAATTAGTGCTTGTCTTGTTGCAACGATTTCATTGGGGCTGAGTTTTAATTATATACTTAAGCTTAGCATTCTCGATTTTGTTGCAACGTATTACTACCATAAGCTCTCTTGATTATCAAGAATTTAGTGGGTTGTAATCTTGCTTACGTGGTTAATATATTTGTAGTGCACGGTTCTCCTTGTAGTGGAACAATTAGTGCTTGCTTTTAACGTGTCTTGATACAGCTGGCCATTGGACTTTAATCACTCAATAACCACACTTTACTGATTTAGGCTTGCTAATTGTCCATTGAGCTCGAGTTAGCACTGATCTTATTTTATTTTGTGTGCAATTTGCTGTTATTGGATTGGCTGGGATTATTGCTAACGTGCAGGAGTGTTTTTGGCCGTGTATCACAATCGTTGGTGGTGCACATCCCCTTGCATTGTTTACTTCTTTGGGATTGCACTCGACTTGGGTGTTCTTCAGGTTCTTTGATTTGTTGGGCCTCCTACTATTGCCCAACACTATTAAATTGCTCACTGCCATTGCTTTTCTCCTTATCAAGGTATTTGGCTTGACTTAATCTATTGTGTGCTCTTCTCCCTCGCTTGTTGCGTTCTTGTGTTGTGGTGAAGGGGCTTGGGGATTGTGGAGTTTGTTATCGGTTGGGTGCTGCAATGGGCACCAAAACTACTAGTCACTCGGCCACTGAAGGGGCATCCTCGAGTGGTTTAGAGAAACCTCGAGCTCAAGAACTCATGTCCAAGTTCCTTGCTAAAAATCCGGAAAACACATTTGCAAGCTTATTTAGCGTAAATCGGTTGCCGGAGGAAAATTGCCTCTTAAAATATGTACAGCCCACTAATGGGCAGATTACCCTCTCTTTTGATGAGATTGAAACTGTGAAAAGTTTGGGACCATGCTTAGTTGGATGCGTGGTGGGAAGGAAGTTAAGAGGGTATGTGGTTAAGGAAATTATCCGACAATGGGGTTGCAAAGCCAGGTTTGAGATACATGATAGCGGATGGATTAAGTTCTTTTTCCCTAACGACGAAGAGAAAAAGAGGGTGCTTGAGTGTGGCCCATATCTTGTGTATGGGAGACACTTGTTCCTTAAAGATTTACCGCCTTGCTTCCTTTTCCGGGTTGAAGATATGTTAATGTTGCCTTCATGGGTCCAAATCCATGGACTCCCTGCTGATTGTTGGACGGTCAAAGCGCTTAGCAAGATTGCCTCAATTTTAGGCAAACCAATTCATACAGATGTTCTCACAATGTCTAAAGGCAAAAGCTTATTTGCTAGAGTGTTGGTAGAAATGGACTCATCACTGCCAAGAATCTATGAGTACCCTCTTCTTCTACCTAATGGCATTAAGACAAACCTGAGATTTGTTTACGAGACAGACCCAAAATATCGTGCAAAATGTAACTCTCTTGGGCATTCTATTGAGCAATGCCGATGGTTTGTGAACCCTACTGAAGAAGTTGCTCCCGAGGGGGCTGACCCTAACAAGAAACAAAACGACAGTAAGCAACTTAAGCCCCGCAGCAGATCTAGGAGGCCTGGGCAGCGTAGTAGGAGTAGGCCCAGGGATGGTGGCCGTGGGGGTGGAGGTTGGAGTGGTGGCCCTTGGGGTAGAGGGCATGGCCGTGGCATAGGAGGAGGTGGTCGGGGCCTTGCTGGAGTTGTATCTGGCACTGATCAAGAAGCTATGGAAGGCTTGGGTGATAATGGTTTAGGCCCTGATGTTAACCCGCCCCTTGAGCAAGAGAATGATGCTCTAGAGGATGAGGGCATTGTTTTTGAAATATCGGGAAACAATGGGGAAGAGAAGTTCATAGTGGAAGTCTTTGAAGAAGATGGGGAAGAAAATGGGGACGAAGAGAGCTTTGAAACAGTGGTAAGTAAGAAAACCAAAAAGAAACTCAAATACCTTAAGAGGTTGCCGAAAGCTAGCAACTCCGGGGGATCTAGTTCTAGCCTGACTGAATATATTGAAGTGGATCCCAGAACTTGGCTCCCTAACATGACAGCAAAGTCTTTTCTACTAAATCAAGCACAAATCAGGGCCAGGCAACTTAAGGTCGTCTCTCGCCACCAATGAAGATTGCTAGTTGGAACATGAGGGGCTTCAATAAGCCTCTCAAACAAAGGCACGTTCAAGGAGTGTTGAAGAAATACAACTTGAGCGTCCTTGGGTTACTTGAAGTAAAGGTCAATGTTAATCTTGTGGATAGAATGATGGATACTAAATTCCCTGGTATGTCTTTCCTGCACAACTTTCATATGTGCACAAACAGTCGTATCATTGTCATGTGGGATAGTAAGGATGTGAGGCTGGATGTTCTTGGTATGTTGGACCAAGTTATTCATGTTTCAGTCGTGTGCCTTCATTCTCAGAGAGTCTTTTTAGCTTCATTCATCTATGGCAGGAATTCGGTGGTGGCTAGGAGGCCTCTCTGGGATTTTCTGATCAACCATGGGGAGAATATTTCCCTCCCCTGGATTCTGTTAGGGGACTTTAACTGTGTGAGATGCCCTCATGAGAAGATGGGTGGCATTCCTATTGTCCCGAGAGATATGGCAGATCTGAGAAACTGTATCAATTGATTGGAGCTCTCTGATGTGAATCATGTTGGTTGCTACTACACTTGGTTTAGCCTGGCTGTTTCTTCTAAGCTTGATCGAGTCATGGTCAATCATCACTGGAGTGAATCGAATTTGGATGTATTTGCTGATTTTGTGGCACCGGGTTGCTTTTCTGACCATACTTGTTATGTGGTTTCCATCTTCAGGGATAGCACTCGTCGGGCCACACCTTTTAAATTCTTCAATATGTTGGCTACTCACCCGGAATTTCTACAGTTAGTCAGAAGTATTTGGTGGTTCAGTGGGGGTGGCACAACACAATTCCTTCTCAAGAAAAAGCTACATGGGATGAAAAGAGTGCTGAAACAGCTTAATGAGCGTCAATTCAATCATATCTCTAGTCGAGCAAAGCGTGCGAGCGAGGAGCTCGCTGAGGCCCAATCTAATGCCCTTAACAATGGAGTTATAGACAACTCAATTGTGGCACTTAGGAGAAACGCGGAATTCCTTCTTGAAGCGGAGCGCTTGTTTCTCTCCCAAAAGGCCAAATGTGAGTTTCTCAAACATAGTGACAGATGCTCCAAATTTTTCCATGGTATGATTAAAAGGAATATCAAGAGAAATAAGATTGTGGCCCTCACTCTTAGAGATGGTTACACATCCATGGATCAAAATGAAATAGCGGATGATTTTGTGAATTTCTATCGGTCTTTGTTGGGCTCGAGTTTGGAGAGAGATATCCTGGATACTTCCCTTATTGAGCCTGGTCCGAAGGTGGAGGAGGCCAGCTGGGAGGGAATAATTAGAGATGTGAGTGTGGAGGAACTCAAGAGTGCCCTGTTCAACATTGAGGATGACAAAGCTCCTGGCCCAGATGGTTTCGGGGATGCTTTCTTTAAGAAGGCTTGGTCCATCGTTGAAGGTGATGTTATTGCGGCTGTCTTGGAATTCTTTAGGAGTGGTAAGTTACTCAAACAATGGAACCACGCTTCCATTGCGCTGGTGCCCAAATCAGACCATGCCACTACAGTCAATGAATTCAGGCCAATATCGTGTTGTACAGTGTTTTACAAAATCATTGCCAAGATTCTGACTAATAGATTAGTGGATGTGATTGAGCCTTTGATAAGTCAAGCTCAAGCAGCTTTTGTTCCAGGTAGATCAATTGTGGAAAACATTCACATGGCCCAAGAAATGCTGAAGCATTATGCTAGGAAAAGAGGCTCTCCCCGTTGCATCTTAAAGATAGACCTCCAAAAAGCCTATGACACGGTTCACTGGGAATTTCTACTGGATACTTTGCGCTTCCTCAATTTCCCCCCTCGGTTTATTGCTTGGATCATGGAGTGCGTGAGCTCTACTTCCTACTCCATTTGACTAGGTGGACAATTGTTTGGATTCTTCAAAGGGGCCAGAGGCCTTCGTCAGGGAGACCCTCTGTCTCCTTTCATCTTTGTGTTGTGCATGGAAATGCTCTCTAGATCCCTTCTTCATGCTTCTACACTGTCAGATTTCCAGTTTCACCCTAGGTGTGATCACTTTAACATCACCCACTTGGTGTATGCTGACGATTTGCTGATTATTTCGAAGGGTGATGTTCCAAGTGTAAAACATATCTTGGATTATGTTAGTAAGTTTGGGAAGATGGCTGGCCTCCGTGCTAATGCGATGAAATCCAATATATTCATGGCAGCTATCAAAGAGCCAGCTCGTAGTGAAATCATTCGGTTAAGTGGATACCAGATTGGATCTTTCCCATTTAGGTACCTTGGTATTCCACTTGCCGCTGGCAGACTCAGTGAAGGAGATTACAGCGGTCTGGTTGATGGGATTGCAAAGAAAATAGCATCTTGGCCCAGAAATACTCTATCCTATGCAGGGAAACATGAGTTACTTCGATCTGTGGTTCAAGGGGTGGAGTGTTATTGGCTCTCTGTTCTCCCTATCTCTTGTGGATTCATTGACAAAATTGAAAAGATATGCAGGAATTTTATGTGGACTAGCAAACATCCTCCGATAGCTTGGAGGAAAGTTTGCTCACCTGTTGAAGATGGGGGTCTGGGTCTTCGTGACTTGAGAATTTGGAATAAGACCCTATTAGCTAAAACACTCTGGGAAATTCACAAAAAGAAAGACACACTTTGGGTGAAATGGATCAACCATTACTACTGGGATAACACAGAGGACTGGAGAGCCCGAAAAGATGATAATATCCTCATTAAGAAATTGGTTGAGCTTAGAGATGAGCTTGCTGTTAGATTCAACGGTTGGACTAATGCAGCTCTGCAATTGGATATTTGGTTTCAAAAGAGGGATGGTGTAAAGCCCCGTTTTTATCTTAAGTGAGCTTATTTGAGATAATCAGAGTTTCCAGAGTTAATGAGCCGACTTTTTATTGATCGGGGCCTATTTTGTAAATTTTGGAAATTTCAGGGACTAAAACGCAAAATTTGAATTTGTTATATTATTTACTCTAGGAATTGGATTGACCAAGTCTCCTTTTCTCCTTCTTCTTCTTCTTCATCGGCTTCTCTCCATTAGAGACGCCCAAAGCTTTCTCCAAGCTCTTAAAATCCAGTCCGAACTCGATCCGTCCGTTGGAAATTAATTCTTAAGGCAGATTAGTGATCACATCAGTGAGAGCTCCGTTATACCGTAATTATTTCTCCGATCGGATATGTTTTATTTTTCGGAGGTTCTTAGAATCGATGTAGATTCTAGTATGTTGTTCTTGGCGGAGTTCGGATCGTTTATTATCTGTCGGTTTTGAATTAGAGCGACGTTCGGAATTGTTATGATTTTTGGAAGCTATTTTCGAAAATGTGAGTTTTGAGATGTGTTGGGTTTGCCTTGTTGTTGTTGTATTAGAATTGAATTGAGTTGTTATCGGTATTGAACTGCTGTCTGCGTTGCCGGTTTGTTCAGTTTATAACCGTTATGCCGTCGATTTGAGTTTTGGGGATTTCGAACCGTATTTGAGTTGTTGAACTAGACTTGTAAGTTGATCGTGGTTATTGATCATTCTTTTGTCTCCGTAACAGATTCGTTTGGAGGTACCAAGCCCAGAGTTAGCAGCTGTTTGATCGTTTCCGAGATTTGAACGAAGAACGGTGTAGAGAATTTCCTTGAACCGTTGCCTCTTTGTTGTTAGATTGTATAGTTGTTGATACAATCTCTTTTGTAGCGTATCCAGAGTTGGGAGCTACTGCATTGAAAGGTAAAAGCAGTCATCGTAGCGGGATAGCATACTCGGGACTGTGGTTCTCGAGTTTTCCCTTTGAAATCACATACTTGCATTTACACTTGTTCTAGCATGAGGAACTTGTGTCTTGTTTGATTGTATTGGCTTTTGTTAAATGACTTATGTGTTATGTTTATGTTATGCATTCATCTTGAGCTAATCTTGTTTTCCGCGGGCAGAACCGTCCTTTTTGTTTAGACGTTTGGGAACTATGATTGAGTGGCCTAGGTCGTAGTCGTTTCGCCTAGTGCTAGCATACTCATTATAGTTGCTCAAAGTCTAGAGGAGTGAGATACGTGGCACCACCTCGATTGGGAGAGTCGGTGAGTTGTTACGTGATCTTATCCTCGGGATCCCAAAAGCACAGTAGCAATCCCTCGTTTATCAGATTGATATCCCGGTTTAAAAGACATGCATTCATTATGTTGTTATTAATTTAATTGTTGTATTGAAAGCATGTTGATTGTTGTATTAATTGTTATGTTGCTTTTACTAGGAATGTCGTTCTCACCAGTTATCCGGCTGTTGCTTTGTTTTGTATGTGTACTTGGCAACAGGTGGGGCAGGATCAAGTCAGAAGAGGCATGGTTAGCTCCGAGAGAAAGTTGTAGCAGTGAGACTCGGTTTAGAAGTCGTGTCAGCATGTCTACCTAGTGTTGTTAGAACATGTTTAGATAACGAACTTCATTATTATGTTGTATTGTCATGCAAGCTTTGCCGTGTTGTTATCGTGGCATGTTCTATTTTGGAGTAGTTGTTAAACTCTAGAACTCCATGTATTAATCGGAGGAACTACATTTATAATGTATGTGTTGATTTGGATTGCATTGGAATTGTTTTACATGGAATTGCAAAGCATGTTTTCTGCTGTAGGGGGCTCCCGAGCTGCAATTTTTAGCAGCCCGAGCGCACCCCACTCTGAGAACTCAGTAGCGCCTCTGTCCAGGGCGCGCTCGAGCGGCGGTTTTTGGCCGCCCGAGCGCAGCCCTCTTTAAAATTTTTTTTTTTTCCTTTGCTTTGCTTTTAGTTCTTAGATCATGGATGCTTAATTATTGTTTACTCCTTAATTAGATGTTTAGAACCGAGGTCTCACATTAAGTGGTATCAGAGCATTAAGATTCTTGGTCAAACTAGAGTGAGCGGGTAGATCGAGTCTGCGTGTATTAGCTCCTCGCATGTGTTTGAATTATTTAACTGTGTACTTAATTCCATGCGAGCATGCTTTATTATTGAGAGTTATTGAATTACATGGTTTTGAGATTTAATTTATAAAGCATTATCTACTTGAGATATAACTGTTTCTGTTATCGACTGGTATCCTGTATTCCCAGCGGTTGTAAGGGCACTGATTGTAGCGATTGAGATATCTCGTGTCCTAACCTTTGATTATCAGATGGGTCCTCGTCGAGTGATAAACAGAAACACACTGCCAGTTATTCCTACGACTGAGCAAGCTAGCACTGAAGTTGATCAGTTGGACGCTTCAGCGCTCCTATGGAAACCTTGCTGAAGAGGTTTCAGTCGTTCAATCCGCCGTTGTTGATGGGTTCAGAAAATCCAGTTGACTGTGAGAGTTGGTTGGATGATATGGATCAGTTGTTTGATTCCATTGACTACACAGATGACCGCCGAATCAGGTTAGTAATTCATCAGCTGCGTGGTGGTGCTAAGAGCTGGTGGATCATGACAAAGAAAGCATTTGAGAGTAGAGGTACAGAGGTTACTTGGACTCTTTTTAAATCTGAGTTTTATAAGCTGTTTTTCCCTATCTCGTATCGTAAGGATAAGGGAGCAGAGTTTGCAAATCTGAAGCATGGGAATCTAAACATTGAAGAGTACGTGGCTAAGTTTGATAGTCTGTTGCGTTTTGCACCGCTAATTGCCAGAGATGAAGAAGCAAAGGCAGATCAGTTTATAAACGGGTTGAACCCCGATGTCTTCACGTTGGTTAACACCAACAGGCCTAGCAACTTTGCGGATGCCATGAATCACGCAAAGGGAGCAGAAGCAGGCTTGTGAAGGCAAAGAGGTAATCAGGGGGCACCTCAGCAGCAGAGGTAGTATCAGAACCAACCATCTCAGTACCAGAATCAGCCACCTCAACATCAGAACCAGCAGTAGAGGTATGAAGGTGATAGCAGTGGGGGAAACAGAAAAGATCAGTACAAGGCAAGAGGTAAACAGTTCAAAAGGCAGGGGAACAGTTCGTCTAGTTCCAGTGGTTCCCGACAGTTTGGTTCAGGGCAGAGTTTTGGATCATCAACCTTGTACTGCAGCAAGTGTGGAGGAAGACACTCACCGGATCAGTGTGTGGGAGTCTTCAGTAATTGTAACACCTGTCAGCAACCGGGACACTTCTCTAAGGTGTGCCCTCAGCGTAACAAAGACAGAGCTCAGAGTGGGAGTTCGTCTAGACCTGCAGTTCAATCGGAGAGGCAGTCGTCTGCAGTGCACTCTTTCCAGCCTCAGCAGCAGAACAGACAGGAAGGTAATTCTAGTGCGAACCAGCCTCCAAGACAGCAGGCATGAGTTTTTGCCTTGATAGAGGATCAGGCTCAGGCGGCACCTGATGATGATATAGTAGGTAACTGTTCGATTTTTGGTCATTCTGCTCATGTTTTGATAGATACAGGTCCTTCCCATTCCTTTATCTCTGAGAAATTTGTATTATTGCATGCTTTGCCAACTGAATTGTTGTCTACAGTAGTAGCTGTTACTTCACCTTTGGGTGGAGGAATTGTTTCTGTCAGATTAGTCAGGAACAGTGAGCTCTGTTTTGAGGGAAATTTTCTAGAATTCGATTATATTGTGCTTGGACTGTCAGATTTTGATTGTATTGTCGGTATAGATGCTTTAACCAAGTACAAGGCAACAGTCGATTGTTTTCAGAAAGTTGTCAGGTTCAGACCTGAAATGGCAGACGAGTGGAAATTCTTTGGTAAGGGTTCTCGATCTAGAATTCCTTTGATTTCAGTGTTATCTATGACTCGTTTGCTACAGAGAGGTGCAGAAGGATTTTTGGTGTATGCAGTTGATGTACTGAAATCTAGCCCATCTTTGGTCGATATACCAGTGGTTAGAGATTTTGCGGATGTGTTTCCAGAAGATGTTCCTGGATTGCCGCCTATTCGAGAAGTTGAATTCAGTATTGACTTAGTGCCAGGTACTCAACCTATTTCAAAAGCTCCTTATCGTATGGCACTTGTTGAATTGAGAGAGTTGAAGGAGCAGCTTGAGGATTTGATTGCCAAGGGATACATCAGTCCTAGTGTATCGCCTTGGGGTGCTCCTGTGCTTTTTGTTCGGAAGAAGGATGGTTCTATGCGGCTCTGTATCGACTACCGCCAATTGAATCAGGCTATAGTCAAGAACAGGTATCCTTTACCCCGAATAGATGACCTTTTTGATCAGCTGCAGGGTTCTTCTGTCTATTCTAAGATTGATTTAAGGTCAGGTTATCACCAGTTGAGAGTGCGAGAGAAAGATGTTCCTAAGACCGCATTCAGAACGAGGTATGGTCACTTTGAGTTTATAGTCATGTCATTCGGTTTGACTAACGCTCCAGCGGTTTTTATGGGATTGATGAACCGTATCTTTCAGCGTTATTTAGATGAGTTCGTCATTATTTTCATCGATGATATTCTTATCTACTCGAAGAATCGTACTGACCATGCAGAGCACTTGAGGACCGTACTGTAGATTTTGCGAGTTGAGCATTTGTTTTCCAAGCTGTCTAAGTGTGAATTCTGGTTAGATCGAGTTGTCTTTCTCGGTCATATTATTTCTGAAGATGGGATTTCTGTCGATCCCAACAAGATCGAAGCGGTTATGAATTGGCCTAGACCGACATCAGTACCTGAGATCCGAATCTTCATGGGTTTAGCCGGTTACTACCGTCGTTTCATCGAGGGTTTCTCATCTATTGCCAAGCCTATTACCCAGCTGACTCAGAAGAATGCGCCTTTTGTCTGGACTGCAGATTGTGAGGCTAGTTTTGTTGAGTTGAAAAAGAATCTGACCAGTGCTCCGATTCTTTCTATTCCAAAAGGTACTGGGGGTTTCACAGTCTATTGTGATGCTTCTAACCGAGGCTTGGGTTGTGTTCTTATGCAGCATAAGCATGTGATAGCGTATGCATCGAGGCAACTGAAACCGCATGAGACTCGTTATCCAGTTCATGATCTGGAACTAGCGGCGATTGTATTTGCTTTGAAGATCTGGCGTCACTATCTTTATGGTGAGTCTTTAGAGATCTTTTCTGACCATAAGAGCCTTAAATATTTGTTTTCCCAGGCAGAGCTGAATATGAGACAGAGAAGATGGTTAGATCTGTTGAAGGATTTCGACTGTGAAATCATGTATTATCCCGGGAAGTCAAATGCAGTTGCAGATGCGTTGAGCCGAAAGCTTTGTTCTTTATCTCTTTCTACTATTGGTGTTTCTCAGTTGATCGATGATTGTTGCACTTCTGGTTTAGAGTTTGAAACAGATAGGGAGACTATCAGAGTGTTTGCTATTCAAGCCAAGCCGGAGTTGTTTGTTGCGATCAGAGAAGCACAGAAGTTTGAGCCGAGCATTCAGGTTTCAGTAGAGAAAGTCAGATCTGGGCATCAGTCTGAATTCCAGGTTAGAGATGAAGTCTTGTTTGTGAATAACCGTCTTGTTGTGCCTGATGTTCCGGAGTTGAGACAACGTATTCTCCGAGAGGCTCATTGTAGTCGGTTCAGCATTCATCCTGGAGGTCGTAAGATGTACAACGATCTGAAGATTCAATTTTGGTGGAAGAGAATGAAGAGCAATGTTGCGAGGTTTGTATCTCGGTGTTTGAACTGTCAGCAAGTAAAAGCAGAACGGAAGCGACCAGGAGGTCTGTTGCACAGTTTATCTGTTCCTGAATGGAAATGGGATCACATTTCTATGGATTTTGTCACGAAGCTTCCACGATCCGTTTGAGGATGCGATGGCATTTGGGTAGTGATCGACCGATTGACGAAGTCTGCGTGTTTTATTCCGTATAGGATGACGTATCGTCATGATCAGATGGCTGAGTTGTATGTTAGCAATGTTGTGAGATTGCATGGTGTGCCGAAGTTGATCGTTTCAGACAGAGATCCTAGATTCACTTCTCACTTTTGGCACAGTCTTTAGGGGGCACTTGGTACTCGATTGCATCTGAGTACAGCTTATCATCCTCAGACCGATGGACAGTCAGAGCGGACTATCAGACATTAGAGGATATGCTGCGAGCGGTAGTGCTAGACTTTGGCACTAGTTGGCAGGATTCTTTGCCTCTTGTCGAATTCTCTTACAACAACAGCTTCCAAGCAAGTATCGGTATGGTGCCTTTTGAGGCATTGTATGGTAAGAAATGCCGATCTCCGTTGTTTTGGGATGATTTGTCCGAGTCACCAGATTTGGGACCGGATATGCTTAGAGATATGGCAGAGCAGGTTAAGATCATTCAGACCAGATTGAAGACAGCTCAAGATAGATAGGCAAAGTATGCGAATGTCAGACGTCGACCTCTGAGTTTTGAGCAGGGAGACCGTGTTTTCCGTAAGATTTCTCCGTTCAGAGGCACCGTCAGATTCGGTAAGAGAGGAAAGTTATCTCCGAGATTCATCGGTCCGTACAAGATTCTCGAGAAGATAGGCGATCTTGCCTACAGACTTGCACTTCCTCCGTCTTTATCTAGTATTCACGACGTTTTTCACGTCTCTATGCTACGAAAGTATCATCCAGATCCTACTCACATCCTTCAGCCTGACGAAGCCAAGTTAGACGAGACTCTGATCTATTTTGAACGACAGATTCAGATCCTTGATCGGAAAGAGAAGAAACTCAGAACCAAGTTGATTTCATTAGTGAAATACAGTGGAACCGTCACGGAGTCGAGGAAGCGACTTGGGAGACAGAGTCTGACATGAGATAGCGTTTTCCAGAGTTATTCAGTTGACGTGAGTTCTTCTTACTATCTTTAGTTTTTTATTCTATCTTATGAGTTGTGGTTCTCGTTGATTTCGAGGACGAAATCTCTTCTTAGTGGGGGAGAATTGTAAAGCCCCGTTTTTATCTTAAGTGAGCTTATTTGAGATAATCAGAGTTTCCAGAGTTAATGAGCCGACTTTTTATTGATCGGGGTCTATTTTGTAAATTTTGGAAATTTCAGGGACTAAAACGCAAAATTTGATTTTGTTATATTATTTACTCTTGGAATTGGATTGACCAAGTCTCCTTTTCTCCTTCTTCTTATTCTTCATCGGCTTCTCTCCATTAGAGACGCCCAAAGCTTTCTCCAAGCTCTTAAAATCCAGTCCGAACTCGATCCGTCCGTTGGAAATTAATTCTGAAGGAAGATTAGTG
>NW_027331762.1:255000-265000 GCF_033568475.1 Henckelia pumila
AGTATGCATGTATTATGTGACTGCATGATTTATATGCCATGATATTATGCTGCATTCATTTGCATCTTGTTGTATCTCTTTCGAGATGTCTGTTAGTAGGGTTGTACCCTATCCTGTTAGTGGATGGACTTCCATCGATTTGGGTCCGGCGTATCCACGGTTATCTTGGTATGGGAGCCACCTCCTGAAGCGACGGCACAGTGTGCTACATACCAGGGCCCGGTCTGTCTCTGTTATCTGATCCTTGACCTTGAGTCTATAGGGAGTTCACTTTGCATGCATGTATACTCATACTCTCGTGCTAAGCCTTTTATGCTCACGTCTCGTACTCTGTATTTTATGGACACCCTATTCCATGGGGCAGGTTTGCGATTGGACGAGGAGGGTGGATCCAGGAGGGGCTAGTCAGTGGTTGGCCAGCTGGAGCTTCGCTTAGGTTTTATTCTGTTGTTTGGGTTGATACAGCTATTTCGATTTGGTTGTATATTATTGGATAAATTACAGATTCCTTTACTTGGGATTGTATATTGTTTATGGTTTCCGCAGTTTATTCTGATATCTGTTTAATTAAGTTAATTGCATGCCTAAGTTCTGTTTAGTAGGTGATCCGGGTAAGGGTCACTACATTTATGGTATCAGAGCATGCAAAAGAATTCTTGGGATTTAGTCTCATCATGAGATATTTTTGTAGATGGAAAATCGTGATGACCGGAGTTCTCATGGCAGTGTTGATGGGCGTTGGGGTGATGCCGACCGGGAGCCTCGTCGAGAACGGCGTCATCGTCATCATGACGACGAGCGTTTCACTGTGCGTCGATTCTTAGCTATGAGTCCTAAGCCCTTAGTTGGAGGTGAGTCTCTGGAGGATGCGGAGAACTGGTTAGACCGCATGGAGACGACTTTTCAGACTTTCCAATGCACCGAGGAGCAGAAGGTGGAGACCATTGGCTATCTTCTGGATGGGCGTGCGCGCAGGTGGTGGAGGTTTACTTCTGCACCTTTTGTTGCGGTGAGAGGAGTGGCCACCTGGGCCGAGTTCCGCACAGCTTTCCAAAAGCGGTATTTTCCTCCGGCACTCCGTCAGTCAAAGGCAGGCGAGCTACTGAGTCTGCGACAGGGAGCCATGTCTATCGATGAGTATCAGCAGAGGTTCTTTGATCTGCTATCCTATTGCCCCGAGATTGCTGCTAGCTCAGAGATGAAGTATAATCTATTCCTTCAGGGCCTTAACCCTGAGATCCATGACCGTGTGGCGGTTGGCGATGACATGTCCTACGAGGGTTTGTTGAGCCGTTGTCACCAGGCGGAGGACAGCATTTGGCGGAACAGGTCTTTCCCTCAGTCGAGGCCTGCTAGTTCTTTGGGTCCCCGTGCCCAAACTTTCAAGAAGTCTGGATCTTCTTCTTCCTCTAGTTCTGGAGGTGTTGTCCGTTTTGGTAAGAAGGACAAGTATGATCACTGTGGGAAGAACCATCCATCCGACAAGTGCCGCAGAGCTTCTGGAGCTTGTTTCCGTTGTGGAGAGACTGGTCATATCCGGAGGGATTGTCCACTGTCTGGGGGAGGCGGTTCTGGTTCTGGTTCAGGATCGGGTTCTCAGGCCACCGTTCAGCAGAGGTTGCAGGGACAGTCTGCTGGGAGTTCTCATTTGAGGCCACGAGCTTCTGGCCAGGTGTTTGTCCTGAGACATGATCAGGCAGTGGAGGAGAATGAGAAAGTCATCGCAGGTACATTTCTGCTTTATGGTATACCTGCTCTTGTACTTATTGACACTGGTGCATCTCATTCCTTTATTTTTGCACATTTTGTTAAGAGGCATAAGTTGCCATGCATTGCACTAGACGTAGTAATGTCTGTTTCTACTCCGACGGGCCAATCTGCTTTGGCTAAGCGTCTAGTGATGGGTTGCCCTTTAAAGTTCGAAGGGAACATTCTGTTAGAGAATCTCATGGTCTTGGCGATGGATGACTTTGATTGCATTTAGGGAATTGATATGTTGACTACCTATCGAGCTTCAGTGGACTGCTATCAGAGATTAGTACGCTTTCATCCGGAGGGGAGTGAGAGCTGGTTTTTCTATGGTGAGGGAGCGCGAACCCCGATGCCTTTGGTATCAGCTTTGAGAGCCTGTCGAGCTTTAGAGTCTGGCGGGGAAGGCTACCTTATCTATGCAGTAGATTTGTCCGCTGAGAGCATTGGGATAGAGAGCATTCCTGTTGTGGATGAATTTCCAGATGTATTTCCTGATGAGATTCCGGGTTTTCCTCCTGCTAGGGAATTCGAGTTTGGCATAGAGTTGATGCCGGGTACTTCACCTATTTCTAGAGCACCGTATCGTCTGGCTCCGTCAGAGATGCGTGAGTTGAAGAATCAGCTACAGGATCTTTTGGACAAGGGGTACATTCGTCCTAGTGTATCTCCTTGGGGAGCTCCTGTTCTCTTCGTGAAGAAGAAGGATGGGTCGATACGGCTGTGCATTGACTATCGGCAGCTGAATCGAGTCACTGTGCAGAACAAGAATCCGTTGCCTCGTATTGATGACTTGTTTGACCAGCTGCAGGGCACATCAGTTTACTCGAAGATTGACTTGAGATCTGGGTATCATCAGTTGAGAGTCCGTGATCAGGACGTAGCCAAAACTGTTGGAAAACGCGGCTCTCTGATCAATCACGATTGATACCCGGTGCAGCGGAAGTTTAAATTTTTTATCATGGAACAATTCCATGGTGTGGGTATCAACCATTCAACGATTAAATTATTGTGTGTGTAAAATTCAAATAACAATTAATTAAATTTTACCTTCAATCTCGAAGCGAGATTAATGGACACCACACAGATTTCTCTGCGCTTCTTGTATCTCCCAGGAACTGATGAACTCCTTCAATCAGGTCCACGAATGGGGTTTAAATCCCTCTGATAGATTGCACTAGAAAATCTATCAGAAGTTTTTCTGCGAAGAGATTAAACGAATCTGATTCGTTATTCCTGACTGCAATTCAAAATCACAGACCGAAATTTCTCGGGCAGAGAACAGGGAGGGGACGGCCGAAAACTTTTGAGAGAGAGGAGGGTTTCGATTTTCTGTCTCAAAAATTATGAGCTGTTGTGTCTAATTTCTGTACTGCAATAACTTATTTATAATGCAGGCCACTAACACCTTAGGGCCCATTAGTCATAAGTTGAGGCCCGACAAGCAAAGCCCGCTCGTTCAGAAATTAATATAAAATTCATCGTGACTCCAATTGATAAACCGATTTCACCAATGTGCACAGAAACCATTTCTGCACATTTTAAAGTCAAAATAAATTTTCCTGAATCCGAATTCAGTGGTTTCCAAAAATGTCCATCCCTATGTCATTTTAGGAAATCCTACTCCCTTACTCTTATTTAAGAAGTCCAACTCCTTAGTTCATTAAATTTAACTCTTTAAATTTAACTATCTCAACGGGGATCAAAACTCCATTACACTGTGTGACCCTCAATGGTTCAGGGATACAGCTAGTCGTGGGCTCACAACTCCTTGTGACTCGGAACAACGATTTCCGACTTGCCCAACGAATCATGGTAAAGCGCCTAGCAACATCGCCCCATGATTCCCTAGGTATCACTGATAGTGCCTACAAGAACCAGTAGATTTTGGTTAGCGTACAGTACGGTCCCTTCATCCATATATCCCGATCGAATCAACAACCATTGGTATATCGAGAGTCGCTCAAGATTCGGTAACTATGCAATACATCTTGAAGATCAAATTAGTGACATCGCATGTGCTACTAAGAAACCATTTCTTAAATCACATCAAGTACTCTGGCCAGAGATTTGTCACACTAATATCTCCTCAGATCGCATAGGATATCCACACTCGCAAGTATGTGGTGAATCCTTGACAACAATGCATCGACTCCTATATGTGTCGTAACTGTACCCAATCCCGACACCTGATGACCCCCATAGAGTCGGTAAACGAGTCAAAGCACAACACTAGCATATAGAGTCTCCATGATGTTTCAAGTCGTAAGGACTAATGGTGTACAACCAAAACCGCGGACTTTATCCACTCGATAAGTGATAACCACTTGGAAAGTCCGGATAGGGTAGTTCGATTATTCATCCTATGAATATCCATTTGCATGCTTCGAACATCTCCATGTTCCCTACCAATGAAACGTGGTACTCCGCATCGCAAATGCTAGTCTCAAACTCGAGCGATCCTTATCCTTATTATCGGACGGCTCAATCGACTAGGAACAGTTTAGAATATACAGTGACTATAAGATGTATTTCATGATAGACATCTCCATGTTCTACCACATCTTACATACACTATAGTATATTCAAGGTCTTTATCAAAACAACAATAGTATATCACAATATAACAATATGAAGTAATATAAAGTCATTGCCATAAAAGTGTAAATAATATTAAACAAAAGATTGTTTATACAAAGAGTCATCAAAGCCCATAGCCACACAGTTGGCTCACTGGGCACCCACTCTTACAAAAACTGCATTCCGTACTCGCTATGGGCATTACGAGTTCCTAGTGATGCCATTTGGTTTGATTAATGCACCGGCTATATTCATGGATCTGATGAACCGTGTCTTCAGGAAGTATTTGGACAAGTTTGTCGTGGTCTTTATTGACGACATCTTGGTGTATTCGCGTAATACGGAAGATCATGTTTCTCACTTGCGGTTAGTACTACAGACTCTTCGAGATGAGCAGTTGTACACCAAGCTGAGAAAGTGTGAGTTTTGGATGGATAGAGTGGTCTTTCTTGGCCATATCATATCCAGGGAAGGGATTTCTGTTGATCCAAGCAAGATTGAAGCGGTACTTAATTGGTCACGCCCGACGACAGTTGCTGAGATCCATAGTTTTCTGGGTCTAGCAGGGTATTATCATCGCTTCATTCTGAACTTCTCTCAGTTAGCTCGACCATTGACGCAGCTTACCCGCAAGGGTGTGGATTTCGAGTGGTCCTCCGAGTGTGAGGAGAATTTCCGTGAGCTTCGACGGCGGTTAACTTCTGCGCCGGTGTTGGCATTACCGTCCGGATCTGGAGGGTATGTGGTATACACGGATGCTTCTCTTCAGGGGTTAGGTTGTGTCCTGACTCAGAATGGGCATGTGCTTGCATACGCTTCTAGACTGCTGAAGCTTCACGAGGACAACTACCCAGTCCATGATTTGGAATTGGCAGCCATTGTGTTCACTTTGAAGATCTGGCGTCATTATCTGTATGGCGAGAAATTTGAGATCTTCACCGACCATAAGAGTCTCAAGTATTTGTTCACTCATGCGGAGTTGAACATGAGGCAGAGACGTTGGATGGACTTGCTTAAGGACTATGATTGCGAGATTAAGTACCATCCGGGAGCTGCTAATCTCACCGCTGATGCTTTGAGTCGCAAGGTGCGACTATCCGCACTTCAGACTTGTTCGATGTCTAGTGCGATCAGTGACTGTTGTACTTCAGGTTATACCTTCAAACATAAGAAAGGTATGCAGAGTATCCAGATGTTTGCGATATTATCTGAGCCAGCCTTGTATTCGCAGATCCGAGTTGCTCAGATGTCTGATTTGAAGACCCAGCGTTTAGCTCGTCTAGCTAACGAAGGTAGCTCGTCTGGATTTCATTATCAGTCAGATGGCTTTCTGTGTTTGTCTGGTAGACTTGTGATTCCGCAGGATGAAGAGTTGCGAGAGGAGATTTTGTCTCAGGCACATCGCACTAAGTTGAGTATTCATCCTGGGAGCAACAAGATGTACAAGGATCTACGTACTCATTTCTGGTGGAAGGGAATGAAATGCAGTGTTTATCAGTTTGTTTCGAGATGTTTGGTGTGTCAACAGGTCAAGGCAGAGCACCGACGACCTGGAGGATTGCTTCACAGTCTGCCTATTCCTGAATGGAAATGGGAGTTTATCACAATGGACTTTGTGACCCATTTGCCGTTATCCCCGAGGAACTGTGGTGGACCGACTCACTAAGTCAGCGCATTTCATTGCCTATAGCCGAGAGTACTCTGTGGATCGCATGACACGGATGTACATTCAGGAGATCGTTCGATTTCATGGAGTGCCTGTGAGCATTGTCAGCGATCGGGACCCCAGGTTTACTTCTAGATTCTGGGGGAGTGTTCACCGTGCGATGGGTACTACTCTCAGTCTGAGTACAGCCTATCATCCGAAGACTGATGGTCAGTCAGAGCGCACTATCCGTACGTTAAAGGATATGCTTAGAGCGTGCGTCATGGATTTTGGTTCAGCCTGGCAGGATCATTTGCCGTTGATCGAGTTCGCTTACAACAACAACTATCACACTAATATTGGGATGGCACCTTTTGAGGCGTTGTATGGGCGACGTTGTCGTACTCCACTCTTTTGGGAAGAAGTGGGGGAGAGACAGGCTGAGGGACTGGAGTTTATCCAGCAGGCGATAGATATTGTTGATCAAATCAAGAAACGGATTAAGACTGCACAGGATCGTCAGGCCAGTTCTTCAGGAGACAATTCTAATAATTAGTAAGAAATGGACACAAAATATCCATCTCAAAATTCGGTGTTCCACATCTCTGTTCGATATGTTCGTTCAACTACAAATCACTGAATTTCGGTTCTCAATCGAATTCTAATTCTCATCGCAAACAATATCTGATCTGCTAGCTCAAGCAGATGGTGGAACTCGGATCCGAAATTAAAATACAGTTCATATTTCAAGTAATTCATGCTTTAAATTTTAAATCACATAATCATGTAATTTCAAGTAATTTACAAATAATAAAGCATGCTTTCAATCAAATCAAGTAATCGTGATTCGAAAATTAAATCACAACTCATGTAATTCAATTAATTCAAGAATCAACAAATTATGCTCGCAAGTATTTAAATAATCATTTAAATAAATCAATCACATGCGAGAATTCAATTCATGCAGACTCAATCTACCCCGCTCACTCTAGTTCAATTCCAAGAATCTTATCGCTTTGATACCACTTAATGTGAGACCCCGTTTCTAATCTTCTATTCTCGAATAATTACACAAAATCGAACACGAAGAGCCGCGTAAAATCGAATCAAATTTTTTTTTTTTTTTTAAAAGAGAGCCTTGCGCCCGCGCGAGGTCATCACCTCGCGCGCGCGCAGGCTACGCGAGCAGAGGCTAGCGGAAATGCTTGCGCGCGCGCGAGAGGAAAGCTCGCGCGCGCGCGGACAAAAACTCCCGAGCCTCTCCAGGCTCCTCGCGCGCGCGCGAGGTGATGCCTCGCCCGCGCGCAGGCAAAATGGACAGAGAGGGAGGGAGATCCTGGGAAATCAACAAAAGCAATTCTAAAAATTCCAAGACTCAAATACAATACAAATCCATATTTAGAACATACAACGGGTTCTAAGCTCTGCCCAACAATTACAACCAAAAGTCGAGTTCTAGAATAGAGTTCAAAAGACTCAACAAAACTGATACAAGTTCAACGAACTCGACCCTACGACGCGGAGTCTCACTTCTATCAATCTCACCCCGAGCTAACCAAGATGACTCGGTCCAGCTCCTGATCCTCCTGTTGCCAAGTACACATACAAACAAAGACAACAGCCGGATAAACCGGTTAGAAATATAATTTCTAAGTAAAAGGGACAAATAAAGCAATTTCAAATAATATAACAATTCATGCTATATAAAACAACGAGTCAATTAATTCAAAAGGGCACATCAGCTATCAACTCGAAATGCATTAAAATGCAATGCATGACTTCAAAACTCGGGATTATCTAATCGGATAATCGAATATCAATCGGTACTCGGTTGGGATCCCAGGGTCAAGGTTTCACGAACAACTCACCGACACACCCATTCGGGGTGGATGTCGCTCAACTCAGACCCCTAGACTTCAGAGAAACTATAAGAAGCATTCTAGCAATTGGAAAAACTCGAAATCCAAAGCCACTTCAATATAGCTCCCTAAATCGTCTAAATTCAAAACGAATCGAATCTTCGGATCAAGATGTATGCAAATGAAACTAAACTAATTCCATTTAAAATCAAATAATTCGAAAAGCATTCGAGTATGTGATTTCTTTCGGGCACTCGAATTAATTCAAATTCGAGTTAATCGTCCCGTTCATTCAATCGTCGTCTTTTTACCTTTCAAGTTCGTCGAGGATTCAATCTGAAAATAACAACGAACTCTAATAAATAATCAATCGAATCAAAACAATCAAAGCAAAGAAACTCAATCAATATCGAATCAAAACCAGTCGAGCCATCTCAAGAAGTTCAATACTATACTGTTCTTCAATTCTGAATCGATTCAACTCCCAAGTTCGATCCAAATCCAAAACATCAATCCAAATCTGAAAATGAAGATTATACAGATTCGATGTCAATTCATCAACTCAAACAATTCCAGAAATCAAACCGAAACAAACAACTGATAGTCCAAAACTCGATTTCGACGGCATAACGGCTATAAACGGTCAAACCAAAAATCCTCAACATCATCAAACCATTCCAAACAACTCATATCATCTTCCAATCCATCAAAACACAACAAAATCCAACAAAATCCAAAGACCCATTTTCGAAATTAGGCTCCAAAAATCATATAAAATCCAAACATTGTTCTTTTTCCGAACCGACTTCGAATACACGATCTATGCTAGCTCAAGCACAACATACCCGAAAATTATCAAATTCTGACAACCCAACAAAATTCAAAGTTCGTGGATCGTAACAAAACTTACGTCAGAATGAAGCCTTCGTTGCGGTGATCGTGAATCTCAACTCGAATCTGAAATCTAACGATCGGATCGAGCGAATCGGACGGAAGAAAAGATTGAAGAAGTCGCCTCTCATGGCTTCCGCTTCAGCACGTACGAAAATGGAGAGGGAGGAGAGGGAGAAGGAGATGAAGTGATGGTGATGTGATGGGGAGGACCACTTGCAAGGATAATAATAATAATAAGTCCAATCTTGCATTTCGGTCCCTGAAAATCCCAATTAAATCAATTCAATCTCGGCTCAATCAATCTCCCTTAATTCGAAAATAAATAATAATCAACTCTGTTAATCTTGAAATAATTAATTTCAGGGCCTTACAGCTGGCCTCCGTGCTAATGAGCTGAAATCCAATCTATTCATGGCAGCTGTCAAAGAACCAGATCGCAGTGAAATCATGCGGTTAAGTGGGTACCAGATTGGATCGTTTCCTTTTAGGTACCTTGGTATTCCACTTGCCGCTGGCAGACTCAGGGAAGGAGATTATAGTGGCCTGGTTGATGGGATTGCAAAGAAAATAGCCTCTTGGCCCAGACATACTCTATCCTATGCAGGGAAACTTGAGTTACTTCGATCTGTGGTTCAAGGGGTTGAGTGTTATTGGCTCTCTATTCTCCCTGTCTCTTGTGGAGTCATTGACAAAATTGACAAGATATGCAGGAACTTTATGTGGACTAGCAAACATCCTCCGATTGCTTGGAGGAAAGTTTGCTCACCTTTTGAGGATGGGGGTTTGGGTCTTTGTGACTTGAGAATTTGGAATAAGACCCTATTAGCTAAAACACTCTGGGACATTCACAAAAAGAAAGACACACTGTGGGTGAAATGGATCAACCATTACTATTGGGATAACTTAGAGGACTGGAGAGCCCGAAAAGATGACAACATCTTTTGCAATCCCATCAACCAGAGATGAGCTCGCTGTTAGATTCAACGGTTGGACTAATGCGGCTCTGCAATTGGATAATTGGTTTCAAAAGAGGGATGGACTTACACTTCTCTATTAAAGCTTCTTTGAAGGTGCGGGGAGATGGCCTTGGAAGCCAATTGTCTGGAAACCTTACATCCTTCCTAAGCATAGAATTATTTTCTGGCTTGTTGCCCATGGTAAATGCCTTACAAAGGACCGTCAACCGTATATTCAGGACCAATCTTGTGGGTTCTGTGGGGTTGTGAATGAGAATGCCCAACATGTTTTCTTCAAATGCACAGTCTCCCGGAAG
>NW_027331762.1:277500-312500 GCF_033568475.1 Henckelia pumila
AAGCCAATACATACAGATGTCCTCACAATGTCTAAAGGCAAAAGTTAATTTGCTAGATTGTTGGTTGAAATGGATTCGTCTCAGCCAAGAATTTACGAATACCCACTGTTACTTCCTAATGGAATTTTGACTACCCTATGATTTGTGTACGAAACAGAGCCTAAATATTTCTCAAAATGCAATTCTCTCGGCCATAGTTTGGATCAATGCCGTTGGTACAAGCCCCCACTAGTTGATGCTAATATTGATGGTGGTAATCCTAATAGTAAGCAACCTATGGAGGGACAAAATAAGCCCCGTAGCAGATCCCGGGGGGCTGGTAAAAGAGGTAATAGTAGGCCACGAGGAGGTGGACATGGATATAGAGGAGGGCGCAATGGCCCTCAAGGTAGAGGGAGAGGCCGTGGCCCCTTTGGTGATGATCGTGGGCCTGCTGGGGGTGGAAATACGGTTTACCCGGGCACTGTTGAAGGCACGGGTGATAATGAAATGGAAAGGGCTGGGGAAAATTGCAATGAACAACCTGTTGAAAAATTAGATGAGAATTTGGATGAGGATGGGGTGATATTTGAAGTCCCAGATGCGAATGGCAATGGGAAGATTGTGGTTGAAGTTTTCGAAGGGGATAGTGATAACGAAGGCTTTGAAACAGTGGTAAGCAAGGGCACCAAGAAAGCAGTGAAGTATCTCAAGCGATTAATTAAGGGATGCAGCTCGGGGAGCTCTAGCTCTAGCATGACCGAGTACATTGAGGTCAACCCAAGAACCTGGTTACCGAATATGACTGCGAAATCTTTCCTACTGAACAATGCACAAATCAGGGCCCGACGACTTAAAGTTGTCGATCGCTACCCATGAAGATTGCATGTTGGAATGTGAGGGGCCTCAACAAGCCCCTCAAACAGAAGAATGCTCAGGGAGTGTTGAAGAAACACAATTTGAGTATTCTTGGGTTACTTGAAGTCAAGATTAAGCCTAATCTTTTGGATCGTATGATGGACACTAAGTTCCCGGGGATGTGCTTCTTACACAACTTCCATGTGTGTCCTAATAGCCGCATTTTGATCATGTGGGACTCTAAGATGGTACAATTGGATCTTCTGGAGATGACTGATCAATTTATACATGTGACAGTCAGCTGTCTTCATACTCATAGGATTTTCCTGGCCACCTTCGTGTATGGTTGGAACTCGATGGTGGCCAGAAGACCTCTTTGGGATTTTTTGCTTAGTAGGGGAGATGTTATTGACCTTTCGTGGATTCTGATGGGTGATTTTAACTGTGTTAGGCACCCTTATGAGAAAATGGGAGGTGTGCCGGTTGCACCTAGGGAAATGGCAGACCTTAGGAACTGTATTGCCAGACTTGAGCTCTCAGATGTTAACCATGTTGGGTGTTTCTTCACCTGGTTTAGTTTGGCCGTATCGTCTAAACTGGATAGAGTTATGGTTAACCACATTGGACTGAATCCAACTTGGATGTTTTTGTGGATTTTGTTGCTCCTGGAGTCTTCTCTGATCACTCTTGCAGCGTTATCACCATATTCAGAGATCATAGTCGTAGGGCTACCCCCTTCAAATTCTTTAATATGTGGATGATTCATCAAGACTTTCAGATGATTGTTCGAGATAACTGGTTTTATGGAGGGGGTAGCACTGCGCAGTTTGTCATCAAGAAAAAAATGAATGGTATGAAAAGAGTCCTTAAGCAACTCAATGACATGCACTTTAGCCACATTTCGAGCCGTGCTAAGATCGCTAATGAGAAGCTTGTAGAAGCTCAAAGCAGGGCTCTCAATGGGGATGGGGTGGATAACAGTATTGTTGAGTTGAGGAGGAGGGCGGAGTACCTTCTTGAGGCTGAGCGATTATTCCTATCCCAAAAAGCTAAGTGCGAGTACCTCAAGCACAGTGATAGATGTTCAAAATTCTTTTATGGTATGATCAAGCGGAACATCAAACGTAATAAGATTGTGGCTCTCACCCTTAGAGATGGTTCTACTTCGGTGAACCCGAATGAGATTGCAGATGAATTTGTGGGATATTATAGGAACCTTTTTGGGGTTGCCACGGATAGAGAAGCTTTGGATGAATCAATTTGAAAGAGTGGGTGCCCGGTGAGCCAACTTGTGGCTAAAGGCTTTGATGACTCTTTGTATAAACAATCTTTTGTCTAATATAATTTAAACTTTTATAAATGGCAATGACTTTATCTTTCTTCATATTGTTATATTGTGATATACTATTGTTGTTTTGATAAAGACCTTGAATATACTATAATGTATGTAAGATGTGGTAGAACATGGGGATGTCTATCATGAAACACATCTTATAGTCACTGTATATTCTAAACTGTTCCTAGTCGATTGAGCCGTCCGATAATAAGGATAAGGATCGCTCGAGTTTGAGACTAGCATTTGCGATGCAGAGTACCACGTTTCATTGGTAAGGAACATAGAGATGTTCGAAGCATGCAAATGGATATTCATATGATGAATGATCGAACTACCCTATCCGGACTTTCCAAGTGGTTATCACTTATCGAGTGGATAAAGTCCGCGGTTTTGGTTGTACACCGTTAGTCCTTACTACTTGAAACATCATTGAGACTCTATATGCTAGTACTGTTCTTTGACTCGTTTACCGACTCTATTGGGGTCATCAGGTGTTGGGATTGGGTACAGTTACAACACATATAGGATTCGATGCTTTGTTGTCAAGGATTCACCACATACTTGCGAGTGTGGATATCCTATGCGATCTGAGCAGATATTAGTGTGACGAATCTCTGGCCAGAGTACATGATGTGTTTTAAGAAATGGTTTCTTAGTAACACATGCGATGTCACTATTTGATCTTCAAGATGTATTGCATAGTTATCGAATCTCGAACGACTCTCGATATACCAATGGTTGTTGATTCGATCGGGATATATGGATGAAGGGACCGTACTGTACGCTAACCAAAATCTATTGGTTCTTGCAGGCACTATCAGTGATACCTAGGGAATCATGGGGCGATGTTGCTAGGCGCTCTTACCATGATTCGATGGGCAAGTCGGAAATTGTTGTTCCGAGTCACAAGGAGTTGTGAGCCCACGGCTAGCTGTATCCCTGAACCATTGAGGGTCACATAGAGTAATGGATTTTTAATCCCCGTTGAGACAGTTAAATTTAAAGAGTTAAATTTAATGAACGAAGAAGTTGGACTTCTTATTTAAGAGTAGAGGAGTAAGATTTCCTAAAATGACATAGGGATGGGCATTTTTGGAAATCACTGAATTCGGATTCAGAAAAATTTATCTTGACTTTAAAAGGTGCAGAAATGGTTTCTGTGCACATTGGTGAAATCGGTTTATCAATCGGAGTCACGATGAATTTTATATTAATTTCTGAACATGCGGGCTTTGCTTGTCGGGCTTGAACTTATGACTAATGGGCCCTAAGCTGTTAGTGGCCTACATTATAAATAAGTTATTGCAGTACAGAAATTACACACAACAGGTCACAATTTTCGAAAACCCTAGTATTTTTCTCTCAATAGTGGCCGCCCCCTTTCTCCCCTCTGCTCGGAAAATCCAGTCTGTGAATTTTGAATTGCAGTCTGGTTTAACAGATCAAATTCGTTAATCTCTTCGTAGAAACTTCTGATAGATTTTCTAGTGCAATCTATCAGAGGGATTAAATATCCGTTCGTGGACCTGATTGAAGAACAGTTCGTCCATCAGTTCCAGGGATATACAACAACAGCAGAGCAATCTGTTGGTGTCCAAAAATCTCGATTCGAGATTAAAAGTAAAAATTTATAATCGTTATTTAATTTTTATACACACACAATTTAATTTTAAGGTTGATACCCATTATGGAATCGTTCCATATAAAATTTTTAAAACTTCCGCTGCATCGGGTATCAATCCTGATTGATCTGATCGCCGCGTTCTCCAACAGTGGTATCAGAGCCAGGTTGCTCAGATCAAACGATTAAATTAATCGATTGTACAAAAAATTTTTAAGCCTCGGTTTTTGAAACAAAATAAATATTTTAAAAATAAAAAAAAAAAAAAAAATTTCGGGCAAAAACCGGGCAGCGATCCAGGGGGGGCAGCGATCGTCGCTGCCCTAGGGGCAGCCGGGCTGCCCGGCCCGACCCCATCAGGGCGCGGGCAGCCCGGGAATGTCCCGGGCGGCCCGCAGGAAAAATTAATTTTTTAATTTTTAAATTAAATTTTAATATGTTAAAATTCTATTTTTGGTCCGATCGAAAATTGTTTTTGATTGGTCCACGAGGCGTCGGATCGAATTGTTCGAGTCCAAAAATTTTAAAATTGATTTTTGGATAAATTTGAATTTTTGGAAAATTTAAATATTTTATCCGTTAAATTGAATTTTGAAATTAATTATTTTTGGTACAATTGATGATAAGATATGATCTTATGGATATATTGAGTAAAATATGATTTTATGTATAAAATTGGATTTTATAGATAAAATATGATTTTATTTGATAAAAAGATAAAATATGATTTTGTATATAAAATAAGATTTTATGTATGAAATATGATTTTATCCTTTTAAATTTAAATTGCCATTGCATGTTATCCAATAAATTAATTTTGAATTAAATGTTATTGGATAAGGATGATCGATTGCCATGACCAATTTTGTAGGTGTATGTTAGGAATTTACATTTGTTTTTATTGTTGTTGGTTTTATTAATGGGCCTGGTTTATGGCCCAATATGAATTGTCATATGTAATAAATGTGGGCTTGGTTTATGGCCCGTTCCCACCCCTTAAAAATGTATCCCCTATTTGTCATTGTTATTTATTGTAAATACATTAGATTTAGTGGGAGATCAAGATTTGAAGATGGAGGTGGGCCCAGCAGACAATAAAGACAGAAAAAATGTAAATTGGAAGCTCAATGTAATAGGATTGCATTGCATACTGCATATTACCTAGGATTGGACTAAGACTCGTGATTGGCAACCACGGGTCGATTAGAAATGGAATCGATCATCCTATATAATATATGATATTATTGTTGTATGCATGTTTTAGACTAAATTGTGTGAATCCGACAAGCATACAAAATTTTAAAAAATAATGAGACAAATTTTCAAAATTAAAATCCCTCATTTTAAATATGATTTAAAATTGATATCAAGATAAATAAAGGAAATTTAAATTTGTTTAAATGTTCCTACCTTCCATCAACGATCAATGTATGAGATGCTACCCGCGGATACGGTCCGGCTCATATTATTGGGGGGGCCCGTGTTGGAGTACACGGCGATCAGATCAATTAGGATTGATACCCGGTGCAGCGGAAGTTTAAAATTTTTGTATGGAATGATTCCATAATAGGTATCAACCTTACGATTAAATTGTGAGTGTGTAAAAATTAAATAACGATTATAAATTTTTACCTCAATCTCGAATCGAGATTTTGGACACCAACAGATTGCTCTGCTCTTGCTGTATATCCCTGGAACTGATGGACGAACTGTTCTTCAATCAGGTCCACGAACGAATATTTAATCCCTCTGATAGATTGCACTAGAAAATCTATCAGAAGTTTCTACGAAGAGATTAACGAATTTGATCCGTTAAACCAGACTGCAATTCAAAATTCACAAACTGGATTTTACCGAGCAGAGGGAGAGGGGGTCGGCCACTTCAGAGAGAAAATTAGGGTTTTTTTCGAAAATTGTGACCTTGTTGTCCGTAATTTCTGTACTGCAATAACTTATTTATAATGTAGGCCACTAACAGCTTAGGGCCCATTAGTCATAAGTTCAAGCCCGACAAGCAAAGCCCGCATGTTCAGAAATTAATATAAAATTCATCGTGACTCCGATTGATAAACCGATTTCACCAATGTGCACAGAAACCATTTCTGCACCTTTTAAAGTCAAGATAAATTTTTCTGAATCCGAATTCAGTGATTTCCAAAAATGCCCATCCCTATGTCATTTTAGGAAATCTTACTCCTCTACTCTAAATTAAGAAGTCCAACTTCTTTGTTCATTAAATTTAACTCTTTAAATTTAACTATCTCAACGGGGATTAAAAATCCATTACTCTCTGTGACCCTCAATGGTTCAGGGATACAGCTAGCCGTGGGCTCACAACTCCTTGTGACTCGGAACAACAATTTCCGACTTGCCCATCGAATCATGGCAAGAGCGCCTAGCAACATCGCCCCATGATTCCCTAAGTATCACTGATAGTGCCTGCAAGAACTAATAGATTTTGGTTAGCGTACAGTACGGTCCCTTCATCCATATATCCCGATCGAATCAACAACCATTGGTATATCGAGAGTCGTTCGAGATTCGATAACTATGCAATACATCTTGAAGATCAAATAGTGACTTCGCATGTGTTACTAAGAAACCATTTCTTAAAACACATCATGTACTCTGGCCAGAGATTCGTCACACTAATATCTGCTCAGATCGCATAGGATATCCACACTCGCAAGTATGTGGTGAATCCTTGACAACAAAGCATCGACTCCTATATGTGTTGTTACTGTACCCAATCCCGACACCTGATGACCCCAATAGAGTCGGTAAACGAGTCAAAGCACAGTACTAGCATATAGAGTCTCAATGATGTTTCAAGTAATAAGGACTAATGGTGTACAACCAAAACCGCGGACTTTATCCACTCGATAAGTGATAACCACTTGGAAAGTCCGGATAGGGTAGTTCGATCATTCATCGTATGAATATCCATTTGCATGATTCGAACATCTCTATGTTCCCTACCAATGAAACGTGGTACTCTGCATCGCAAATGCTAGTCTCAAACTCGAGCGATCCTTATCCTTATTATCGGACGGCTCAATCGACTAGGAACAGTTTAGAATACATAGTGACTATAAGATGTGTTTCATGATAGAAATCTCCATGTTCTACCACATCTTACATACACTATAGTATATTCAAGGTCTTTATCAAAACAACAATAGTATATCACAATATAACAATATGAAGAAAGATAAAGTCATTGCCATTAATAAAAGTGTAAATTATATTAAACAAAAGATTGTTTATACAAAGAGTCATCAAAGCCCTTAGCCACAAGTTGGCTCACCGGGCACCCACTCTTTCAGCCCGTTCGTCGGAAAGCTGTACATTGGATCGACACATGTTGTAAGTTGGGTGGAACTCCCATGGGATCGGATCATATTATTGGGGGATCCGTGTTGGAAAACTGGCGAGTTCCCAGACCAATTACGATTGATACCCGGTGCAGCGGAAGTTTAAAAATTTTTCATGGAACGTTTCCATGGTATGGGTATCAACCGTTCATCGATTGAATTACGTGTGTGTAAAATTTAAATAACAGTTAAATAAATTTTACCTCAAATCTCGCAACGAGATTAATGGACACCAACAGAACAATTCTGCTCTTGTTGTCTCTCCCTGGAACCGATGAACGCCTTCAATCAGGTCCACGAACAGAGGTTTAATCCCTCTGATAGATTGCACTAGAAAATCTATCAGAAGTTTTCTGCGAAGAGATTACACGAATCTGATTCGTTATTCCTGACTGCGATTCAAAATCACAGACCGAAATTTCTCGGGCAGAGCAAAGGGGAATGGCCGAAAATTCTTTGAGAGGCTAGGGTTCGAATTTTTTGCTTCTCAAAAATTATGACCTATTGTGTGTAATTTCTGTACTGAAATAACTTATTTATAATGCAGGCCACTAACACCTTAGGGCCCATTAATCATAAGCTGGGGCCCGACAAGCAAAGCCCGCTCGTTCAGAAATTAATATAAAATTCATCGTGACTCCGATTGATGAAACGATTTCACCAATGTGCACAGAAACCATTTCTGCACGTTTTAAAGTCAAAATAAATTTTCCTGAATCCGAATTCAGTGGTTTCCAAAAATGTCCATCCCTATGTCATTTTAGGAAATCCTACTCCCTTACTCTTATTTAAGAAGTCCAACTCCTTAGTTCATTAAATTTAACTCTTTAAATTTAACTATCTCAACGGGGATTAAAACTCCATTACACTGTGTGACCCTCAATGGTTCAGGGATACAGCTAGCCGTGGGCTCACAACTCCTTGTGACTCGGAACAACACTTTCCGACTTGCCCAACGAATCATGGTAAAGCGCCTAGCAACATCGCCCCATGATTCCCTAGGTATCACTGATAGTGCCTACAAGAACCAGTAGATTTTGTTTAACGTACAGTACGGTCCCTTCATCCATATATCCCGATCGAATCAACAACCATTGGTATATCGAGAGTCGCTCAAGATTCGATAACTATGCAATGCATCTTGAAGATCAAATTAGTGACATCGCATGTGCTACTAAGAAACCATTTCTTAAATCACATCAAGTACTCTGGCCAGAGATTTGTCACACTAATATCTCCTCAGATCGCATAGGATATCCACACTCGCAAGTATGTGGTGAATCCTTGACAACAATGCATTGACTCCTATATGTGTCGTAACTGTACCCAATCTCGACACCTGATGACCCCCTCAGAGTCGGTAAACGAGTCAAAGCACAGTACTAGCATATAGAGTCTCCATGATGTTTCAAGTCGTAAGGACTAATGGTGTACAACCAAAACCGCGGACTTTATCCACTCGATAAGTGATAACCACTTGGAAAGTCCGGATAGGGTAGTTCGACTATTCATCCTATGAATATCCATTTGCATGCTTCGAACATCTCCATGTTCCCTACCAATGAAACGTGGTACTCCGCATCGCAAATGCTAGTCTCAAACTCGAGCGATCCTTATCCTTATTATCGGACAGCTCAATCGACTAGGAACGGTTTTAGAATATACAGTGACTATAAGATGTATTTCATGATAGACATCTCCATGTTCTACCACATCTTACATACACTATAGTATATTCAAGGTCTTTATCAAAACAACAATAGTATATCACAATATAACAATATGAAGTAATATAAAGTCATTGCCATAAAAGTGTAAATAATATTAAACAAAAGATTGTTTATACAAAGAGTCAACAAAGCCCATAGCCACACAGTTGGCTCACTGGGCACCCACTCTTACAATCTCCCACTTGCCCTATAGCCAACTAGTCATACTACGTAGACCCATTGCTTCGCGATGTTTGTCAAACAATGGTCCTGGCAAAGGCTTAGTAAGTGGATCAGCGATATTGTCTGCAGAGGCCACTCGTTCGACACTGATGTCTCCTCTTTCCACAATCTCCCGGATTATGTGGTATTTCCTCAGTACGTGTTTGGATCTTTGATGAGACCTTGGTTCCTTTGCTTGAGCAACGGTACCCGTGTTGTCGCAGTACACCGGACTGGACCAACAAATTCAGGAATGACGCCCAACTCTTGGACGAAATTCCTCATCCAAACGGCCTCTTTAGCAGCAGCTGATGCTGCAATGTATTCAGCCTCAGTGGTGGAATCCGCTGTGGTGTCCTGCTTGGAACTCTTCCAAGAGACAGCACCACCATTGAGCATGAACACAAATCCAGAGGTTGACTTCGAGTCATCCACATCACTTTGGAAGCTAGAGTCGGTATAGCCTTCCAGTTTGAGTTCTCGTCCTCCATAAACCATGAACATATTCTTAGTCCTTCGCAAGTACTTAAGAATGTCCTTCACGGCTTTCCAATGCATCTGACCAGGATTAGACTGATATCTGCTCGTGACACTCAGAGCAAATGCTACATCCGGTCTGGTAGATATCATCCCATACATGATACTACCTATAGCTGACGCATATGGTACATGTGTCATATTCTCTATCTCTGCATCAGTCTTGGGACACATAGACTTGGATAGAGAAACTCCATGACACATGGGTAGATGTCCTCTCTTGGACCCATCCATTGAAAACCGTTTCAATATGGTATCGATGTAGGTTGATTGAGTGAGTCCTATCATTCTCTTAGATCTATCCCTATAGATCTGTATCCCAAGAATGTAGGATGCCTCACCCAAATCCTTCATCGAAAATCTACCTGATAACCATATCTTTGTTGACTGCAACATCCCTACATCATTCCCAATGAGTAGGATATCATCAACATAAAGTACTAAGAATGTCACAGCATCCTTAACTACTTTCTTGTACACGCACGGTTCCTCCGGGTTCTTGATGAAACCAAAATCTTTTATTGTTTCATCAAATTTCTGGTTCCAACTTCTTGATGCTTGTTTTAGACCATAAATTGATCTCTGAAGCTTGCATACCTTATGCTCGCTTCTCATGGATGTGAACCCCTCAGGCTGCTTCATATAGATTTCTTCCTTAATGTCTCCATTAAGAAAAGCAGTCTTCACATCCATTTGCCATATCTCATAGTCATACCATGCAGCTATGGCAATCAGGATTCTTATGGACTTGAACATTGCGACTGGTGAAAAGGTTTCATCATAGTCAACTCCTTGCCTTTGAGTATAACCTTTCGCCACCAATCGCGCCTTGTAAGTCAATATCTTACCATCAGGCCCAAGCTTTCTTTTGTAGATCCATTTACACCCTATCGGAACAATTCCATCGGGAGGATCCACTAAAGACCAGACTTGGTTAGTATGCATCGAATCCAATTCAGACTGCATAGCTTCAAGCCATAAATTCGAATCCGCATCAGAAATTGCTTCCTTGAAGCTTCTTGGATCACATCCAATGTCGGGTTCATCTTGACCCTCTTCAAGAAGAAGACCATATCGAACTGGAGGTCTAGAAGTCCTCTCGGATCTTCTAGGTGCAGGCGTGTCCAGCAATGGTTCCTGAGGTGTAGGATCGTTATTTTGTATTTCGGGTTCTTCTCGAACTTCTTCGAGTTCCATCATCTCGCCTTTCTTATCCAATAAGAACTCCTTCTCCAAGAAGGTGGCATTCCGTGAAACAAACACCTTTGTTTCAGCAGGATAATAGAAATAATATCCGATTGAATTCTTCGGATACCCCACAAAATAACACAAGCTGGATCGACTATCCAACTTATCTCCCACTGTCCGCTTCACGTAAGCAGGACATCCCCAAATCCTCAAGTACGAATACTTAGGAGCTTTGCCATTCCATAACTCGTATGGTGTTTTGTCCACTGCTTTAGTGTGGACGTTATTCAACAACAATACCGCCGTTTCAAGCGCATAGCCCCAAAACGAAGGTGGAAGCTCAGTGAAGCTCATCATGGATCGAACCATGTCCAACAAAGTTCGATTACGACGCTCCGATACACCATTAAGCTGTGGTGTCATAGGAGGAGTCCACTGAGAGAGAATCCCATTCTCTTTTAGATAGTCCAAAAACTCGGTACTCAAGTATTCTCCACCTCGATCCGATCGAAGTGCTTTAATACTTTTACCTAGCTTGTTTTCTACTTCAGCCTTGAATTCTTTGAACTTTTCAAATGCTTCAGACTTATATTTCATTAAATATAAATACCCATACCTTGAATAATCATCAGTAAAGGTAATGAAGTAGGTGTGGCCATGTTGAGTCCCTACTCTAAATGGACCACAAACATCTGTATGGATCAAATCCAACAGATTCTGACTACGCTCAGGTTTCCCCTTAAAAGGAGATTTAGTCATTTTTCCTTTTAGGCAGGATTCACAAGTAGGTAGAGAGTTAATATCAGACATATCAAACATGCCCTCTCCCACTAGCTTGTTCATCCTCCTTGAGGAAATATGACCTAGCCTAGCGTGCCAAAGGTTTGCCGGGTTTTGACTATCGATTTTCCTTTTGTTTGTTGTTGCCGGTTTGTCAATACAATTCACTGGAACGTCTTTTAGTTTTAAATTATATAGATCGTTTTCAAGTTGTCTATTTCCAATTAAACATTCATTCTTGTAAATACTGCAAATCCCATTCACAAAATTACAAGAATAACCATCTCTATCAAGCATAGAAATAGAAATAATGTTTTTAATTAAATCTGGCACAAATAAAACATCTCTCAACAATAATTTAAAAACCGTTCTGCAATATCAAACAAACATCTCCAATGGCCGTAGCTTCAACTCTGGAACCATTCCCGAGCCTCAGCTGGGTCTCACCCATTCTAAGCCTGCGACTTCTTGTCATCACCTGCAAATCATTGCAAATGTGAGATCCACATCCGGTATCCAATACCCAAGAAGTTGTATTAAGTGACATGTTTATTTCGATATAGAACATACCCTTTGCAGTTCCCAACTGCTCAAGATACTCCTTGCAGTTGCGCTTCCAATGACCCGGCTTCTTGCAGTAATGGCAAACATCCTTGGATTTTCCATCGTTTGAAGCCTGTCTTTTGCTTCTTCTCGGGTTCCACTTTCTTGGGTGGGGCAGAACGTTTCTTGCCCTTCATACTTGGCCCCTTCTTAGCAGAAGATGAGGAGCCCACCAAGAAAGCTGGCTTATCCTTCTTAAGTGTGGATTCATATGTAACGAGCATATTGACCATCTCTTCAAGGGTGGCCTCTATCTTGTTCATATTAAAATTTATCACGAATCCATCAAATGAGGAAGGAAGAGATAGAAGCAACAAGTCCACATTGAGTTCATGCTCCAACACCAAATCAAGGGTCGCTAACTTCTGTATGAGCCAAATCACTCGTACCCCATGATCACGGACCGAAGTCCCTTCACGCATGCGGCACGTCATCAACTCCTTAACAGTAGAGAACCTTTCAGCCCTCGACTGAGCCCCAAAAAGTTCCTTGAGTTGCGTATGAATGTCAGCAGCATTCACCGTGTCCTCAAATCGCCTCTGGAGTTCATCAGACATCGAGGCTTGCATATAGCATTTGGTCTTGATGTCATGGTCACACCATGCATCAAGTTTGGCCAATTCCTCCGGACTTATGTCAGCTGGTGCTTCCTTCGGAGGTGCTTTCTCTAACACGTAGAGCATTTTCTCCGAAGTTAAGACAATCTTCAACTTCCGGAACCATTCCGTATAGTTGGCGCCAGTCAGCTTGTTTTGTTCGAGGATCGAGAATAAAGGATTTCGCGAATTCATTGTATGAAATACTGAAAAGGAAAAACAGACATATATCAATGATTGTTTAACAATTTACTAAGACATAAAATAGGAGAATTTAATTTTATGAATCTCACTCCCACTATTTTAACGATTTCACCACCCTCTAGTGAAAACGGGAAACTTTTTCCTTAGTGAGAACATGGAGTCCAATTGTCAAACTTATGGTCCCGAATAATATCAGCCAACCATAATTCTCAAAAGGTAGAGCCCAATTGCTTCCAAAGCAACCCCCATGTCTTTACCTCATGTCCAATAAGGGCCCAATAATATGACGCCGTTTAAAGTGACATGTCAAGATGACCCATCAATATTAAGTTGTGATGGACGGTCGCCATGTGGATCCCCCAATAATATGAGCCGATCCCATGGGAGTTCCACCCAACTTACAACATTTGTCGATCCAATGTACAGCTTTCCGACGGACGGGCCCCCCCAATAATATGAGCCGGACCGTATCCGCGGGTAGCATCACATACATTGACCGTTGATGGAAGGTAGGAACATTTAAACAATATTTAAATTTCCTTTATTTATCTTGATATAAATTTTAAATCATATTTAAAATGAGGGATTTTATTTATAAAAATATTTGTCTCATCATATTTAATTTATTGCATGCATTGCCGGATTCACGCAATTTATGTCTAAACATGCATACAATCATAATATCACATATTATATAGGATGATCGATTCCATTTCTAATTGACCCGTGGTTGCCAATCACGGGTCTTAGTCCAATCCTAGGTAATATGCAGTATGCAAATGCAATCCTATTACATATGCTTCCAATTTACATTTCTTCAGTCTTCATTGTCTGCTGGGCCCACCATCTTCAAATCTTGATCTCCCACTAAATCTAATGTATTTACAATAAATAACAATGACAAGTATGGGATACATTTTTAGGGGGTGGGAACGGGCTATAAACCAAGCCCACTTTTATTACATATGACATTCATATCGGGCCATAAACCAGGCCCATTAATAAAACCAACAACAATAAAGACAAAATGTAAATTCCTAACATATACCTACAAAATTGGTCATGGCAATCGATCATCCTTATCCAATAACATTTAATTCAAAATTAATTTATTGGATAACATGCTGTGGCAATTCAAATTTAAACAAGATAAAATCATATTTTATATATAAAATCACATTTCACATATAAAATCATATTTTATCTCCATATCAAATAAAATCATATTTTATCTATAAAATCCAATTTTACAAATAAAATCATATTTTACTTAATATATCATAAGATCATATCTTATCATCAATTGTACCAAAATAATTGATTTCAAAATTCAATTTACGGATAAAATATTAAAATTTTCCAAAAATTCAAATTTATCCAAAATAAATTTTAAAATTTACGGACTCGAACAATTCGATCCGAAATCTCGTGAACCAATCAAAAAAAATTTTTTGACCGGACCAAAAATAAAATTTTAACATATTAAAATTAATTTTTAATAAAATATTAATTTTTTCCCGCGGGCCACCCGGGACACTCCCGGGTTGGCCCGCACCCGGGGCGCGGGCCGGGGCAGCCCGGCTGCCCCTTAGGGCAGCAACGCTTGCTGCCCTGGCGGCGCCTGGCGCCGCCGCTGGGCGGCGCCGAGCGCTGCCCTGGGCAGCGCCGAGCGCTGCCCTGCGCAGCGCCCAGCGCTGCGCTGGGCAGCGCCGTGCGCCGCCCTGGGCGGCGACGGTCGCCGCCCTGGGCGGCGCCGTGCGCCCCCTTTGGGCGGCGCCGTGCGCCGCCCCTGGGGGCAGCGACCATCGCTGCCCCTTCCGGGCAGCGATCGAATCGCTGCCCGGGTTTCGCCCCCGAAAATAAAAAATTTTTTATTAAAAATATTTATTTTGTTTCAAAAACCGAGACTCAAAAATTTTGTACAATTGATTAATTCAATCGATTGATCTGAGCAACCTGGCTCTGATACCACTGTTGGAAAACTGGCGAGTTCCCAGACCAATTACGATTGATACCCGGTGCAGCGGAAGTTTAAAAATTTTTCATGGAACGTTTCCATGGTATGGGTATCAACCGTTCATCGATTGAATTACGTGTGTGTAAAATTTAAATAACAGTTAAATAAATTTTACCTCAAATCTCGCAACGAGATTAATGGACACCAACAGAACAATTCTGCTCTTGTTGTCTCTCCCTGGAACCGATGAACGCCTTCAATCAGGTCCACGAACAGAGGTTTAATCCCTCTGATAGATTGCACTAGAAAATCTATCAGAAGTTTTCTGCGAAGAGATTACACGAATCTGATTCGTTATTCCTGACTGCGATTCAAAATCACAGACCGAAATTTCTCGGGCAGAGCAAAGGGGAATGGCCGAAAATTCTTTGAGAGGCTAGGGTTCGAATTTTTTGCTTCTCAAAAATTATGACCTATTGTGTGTAATTTCTGTACTGAAATAACTTATTTATAATGCAGGCCACTAACACCTTAGGGCCCATTAATCATAAGCTGGGGCCCGACAAGCAAAGCCCGCTCGTTCAGAAATTAATATAAAATTCATCGTGACTCCGATTGATGAAACGATTTCACCAATGTGCACAGAAACCATTTCTGCACGTTTTAAAGTCAAAATAAATTTTCCTGAATCCGAATTCAGTGGTTTCCAAAAATGTCCATCCCTATGTCATTTTAGGAAATCCTACTCCCTTACTCTTATTTAAGAAGTCCAACTCCTTAGTTCATTAAATTTAACTCTTTAAATTTAACTATCTCAACGGGGATTAAAACTCCATTACACTGTGTGACCCTCAATGGTTCAGGGATACAGCTAGCCGTGGGCTCACAACTCCTTGTGACTCGGAACAACACTTTCCGACTTGCCCAACGAATCATGGTAAAGCGCCTAGCAACATCGCCCCATGATTCCCTAGGTATCACTGATAGTGCCTACAAGAACCAGTAGATTTTGTTTAACGTACAGTACGGTCCCTTCATCCATATATCCCGATCGAATCAACAACCATTGGTATATCGAGAGTCGCTCAAGATTCGATAACTATGCAATGCATCTTGAAGATCAAATTAGTGACATCGCATGTGCTACTAAGAAACCATTTCTTAAATCACATCAAGTACTCTGGCCAGAGATTTGTCACACTAATATCTCCTCAGATCGCATAGGATATCCACACTCGCAAGTATGTGGTGAATCCTTGACAACAATGCATTGACTCCTATATGTGTCGTAACTGTACCCAATCTCGACACCTGATGACCCCCTCAGAGTCGGTAAACGAGTCAAAGCACAGTACTAGCATATAGAGTCTCCATGATGTTTCAAGTCGTAAGGACTAATGGTGTACAACCAAAACCGCGGACTTTATCCACTCGATAAGTGATAACCACTTGGAAAGTCCGGATAGGGTAGTTCGACTATTCATCCTATGAATATCCATTTGCATGCTTCGAACATCTCCATGTTCCCTACCAATGAAACGTGGTACTCCGCATCGCAAATGCTAGTCTCAAACTCAAGCGATCCTTATCCTTATTATCGGACGGCTCAATCGACTAGGAACGGTTTTAGAATATACAGTGACTATAAGATGTATTTCATGATAGACATCTCCATGTTCTACCACATCTTACATACACTATAGTATATTCAAGGTCTTTATCAAAACAACAATAGTATATCACAATATAACAATATGAAGTAATATAAAGTCATTGCCATAAAAGTGTAAATAATATTAAACAAAAGATTGTTTATACAAAGAGTCAACAAAGCCCATAGCCACACAGTTGGCTCACTGGGCACCCACTCTTACAATCCGCATGGAGACCGTCCATCACAACTTAATATTGATGGGTCATCTTGACATTTCACAATAAACGGCGTCATATTATTGGGCCCTTATTGGACATGAGGTAAAAACGTGGAGGTTGCTTTGGAAGCAATCGGGCTCTACCTTTTGAAAATTATGGTTGGCTGATATTATTCGGGACCATAGTTTGTCAATTGGACTCCATGTTCTCACTAAGGAAAACAGTTTCCCATTTTCACTAGAGGGTAGTGAAATCGTTAAAATAGTGGGAGTGAGATTCATAAAATAAATTTCGCCTATTTTATGTCTTAGTAAATTAATTAAACAATCATCGATAATTGTCTGTTTCATCTCAGTATATCATTATGATGAATCTTCGTAATCCCGCGGGCCGCACGGGACATTCCCGGGCTGCCCGCGCCCTAATGGGGTCGGGCCGGGCAGCCCGGCTGCCCCTAGGGCAGCGACGATCGCTGCCCTGGGCAGCGCCATGCGCTACCCTGGGCAGCGCCGTGCGCTGCCCGGTGCAGCGACCATTGCTGCCCGGGTTTTTGCCCGAAAAAAAAAAAAAATTTATTTTTAAAATATTTATTTTGTTTCAAAAACCGAGACTTAAAAACTTTTGTACAATCGATTAATTTAATCGCTTGATCTGAGCAACCTGTCTCTGATACCACTGTTGGAGTACACAGCGATCAGATCAATTAGGATTGATACCCGGTGCAGCGGAAGTTTAAAATTTTTGTATGGAACGATTCCATAATAGGTATGAACCTTACGATTAAATTGTGTGTGTGTAAAAATTAAATAACGATTATAAATTTTTACCTCAATCTCGAATAGAGATTTTGGACACCAACAGATTGCTCTGCTCTTGTTGTATATCCCTGGAACTGATGGAAGAGCTGTTCTTCAATCAGGTCCACGAACGGATATTTAATCCCTCTCATAGATTGCACTAGAAAATCTATCAGAAGTTTCTACGAAGAGATTAACGAATTTGATCCGTTAAACCAGACTGCAATTCAAAATTCACAGACTGGATTTTACCGAGCAGAGGGGAGAGGGGGTCGGCCACTTCAGAGAGAAAATTAGGGTTTTTTTCGAAAATTGTGACCTTGTTGTCCGTAATTTCTGTACTGCAATAACTTATTTATAATGTAGGCCACTAACAGCTTAGGGCCCATTAGTCATAAGTTCAAGCCCGACAAGCAAAGCCCGCATGTTCAGAAATTAATATAAAATTCATCGTGACTCCGATTGATAAACCGATTTCACCAATGTGCACAGAAACCATTTCTGCACCTTTTAAAGTCAAGATAAATTTTTCTGAATCCGAATTCAGTGATTTCCAAAAATGCCCATCCCTATGTTATTTTAGAAAATCTTACTCATCTACTCTAAATTAAGAAGTCCAACTTCTTTGTTCATTAAATTTAACTCTTTAAATTTAACTATCTCAACGGGGATTAAAAATCCATTACTCTGTGTGACCCTCAATTGTTCAGGGATACAGCTAACCGTGGGCTCACAACTCCTTGTGACTCGGAACAACAATTTCCGGCTTGCCCATCGAATCATGGTAAGAGCGCCTAGCAACATCGCCCCATGATTCCCTAGGTATCACTGATAGTGCCTGCAAGAACCAATAGATTTTGGTTAGCGTACAGTACGGTCCCTTCATCCATATATCCCGATCGAATCAACAACCATTGGTATATCGAGAGTCGTTCGAGATTCGATAACTATGCAATACATCTTGAAGATCAAATAGTGACATCACATCTGTTACTAAGAAACCATTTCTTAAAACACATCATGTACTCTGGCCAGAGATTCGTCACACTAATATCTGCTCAGATCGCATAGGATATCCACACTCGCAAGTATGTGGTGAATCCTTGACAACAAAGCATCGACTCCTATATGTGTTGTAACTGTACCCAATCCCGACACCTGATGACCCCAATAGAGTCGGTAAACGAGTCAAAGCACAGTACTAGCATATAGAGTCTCAATGATGTTTCAAGTAATAAGGACTAATGGTGTACAACCAAAACCGCGGACTTTATCCACTCGATATGTGATAACCACTTGGAAATTCCGGATAGGGTAGTTCGATCATTCATCGTATGAATATCCATTTGCATGCTTCGAACATCTCTATGTTCCCTACCAATGAAACGTGGTACTCTGCATCGCAAATGCTAGTCTCAAACTCGAGCGATCCTTATCCTTATTATCGGATGGCTCAATCGACTAGGAACAGTTTAGAATACACAGTGACTATAAGATGTGTTTCATGATAGACATCTCCATGTTCTACCACATCTTACATACACTATAGTATATTGAAGGTCTTTATCAAAACAACAATAGTATATCACAATATAACAATATGAAGAAAGATAAAGTCATTTCCATTAATAAAAGTGTAAATTATATTAAACAAAAGATCGTTTATACAAAGAGTCATCAAAGCCCTTAGCCACAAGTTGGCTCACCGGGCACCCACTCTTTCAGCCCGTTCGTCGGAAAGTTGTACATTGGATCGACACATGTTGTAAGTTGGGTGGAACTCCCATGGGATCGGCTCATATTATTGGGGGATCCACATGGCGACCGTCCATCACAACTTAATATTGATGGGTCATCTTGACATGTCACAATAAACGGCGTCATATTATTGGGCCCTTATTGGACATGAGGTAAAAACGTGGAGGTTGCTTTGGAAGCAATTGGGCTCTACCTTTTGAAAATTATGGTTGGCTGATATTATTCGGGACCATAGTTTGTCAATTGAACTCCATGTTCTCACTAAGGAAAAAAGTTTCCCGTTTTCACTAGAGGGTAGTGAAATCGTTAAAATAGTGGGAGTGAGATTCATAAAATAAATTTCGCCTATTTTATGTCTTAGTAAATTAATTAAACAATCATCGATAATTATCTGTTTCATCTCAGTATATCATTATGATGAATCTTCGTAATCCACATGTTTCAATTCTCCAACAAAACAAACTTACTGGCGCAAACAATACAGAATGATTCCATAAGTTAAGATTGTCCTATGTTCGGAAAAGATTTTCTAAGTGTTAGAAAAGGCTTCTCCGAAAACAGCCTCGGCTGATGTAACTGCCGAAAGGTTGGCCGAACTGGAGAAATGGTTGGACCATGATCTCAAGGCCAAATATTACATGCAAAATTGGACAAGTCTAAACAAGTTTGCCATCACTGCAAGAAACCCGGTCATTGGAAACTTAACTGCAAGGAATACCTCGAGCAGTTGCGAACTGCAAAGGGTATGTTTTACATTGAAATAAATGTTTTTCTTAATACTACTTCTTGGGTATTGGATACCAGATGTGGATCTCATATTTGCAATGAGTTGCAAATGATGACAAGAAGTCGCAAGCTTAGAATGGGTGAGACCCAGCTGAGGCTCGGAAATGGTTCTAGAGTTGAAGCTAAAGCTGTGGGTGATGTTTATTTAATTTTGCAGAACGATTTTAAGTTACTTTTGAGAGATGTTTTATTTGTTCCAGATTTGATTAAAAACATTATTTCTGTTTCTATGCTTGATAAAGATGGTTATTCTTGCAATTTTGTGAATGAGATTTGCAATATTTACAAGAATGAATGTTTGATTGGAAATGGACAACTTGAAAACGATCTATATAACTTAAAATTAAAAGACGTTCCAATAAATTATGTTGATAAACCGGTAACAACAAACAAAAGAAAAATCGATAGTCAAAACCCGGCAAACCTTTGGCACGCTAGGCTAGGTCATATTTCCTCAAGGAGGATGAACAAGCTAGTGGGATAGGGCATGTTTGATATGTCTGATATTAACTCTCTACCTACTTGTGAATCCTGCCTGAAAGGAAAAATGACTAAATCTCCTTTTAAGGGGAAACCTGAGCGTAGTCAAAATCTGTTGGATTTGATCCATACAGACGTTTGTGGTCCATTTAGAATTGGTACTCAATATGGCCACACCTACTTCATTACCTTTACTGATGATTATTCAAGGTATGGGTATTTATATTTAATGAAATATAAGTCTGAAGCATTTGAAAAGTTCAAAGAATTCAAGGCTGAAGTAGAAAACAAGCTAGGTAAAAGTATTAAAGCACTTCGATCGGATCGAGGTGGAGAATACTTAAGTACCGAGTTTTTGGACTATCTGAAAGAGAATGGGATTCTCTCTCAGTGGACTCCTCCTATGACACCACAACTTAATGGTGTATCGGAGCATCGTAATCGAACTTTGTTGGACATGGTTCGATCCATGATGAGCTTCACTGAGCTTCCACCTTCGTTTTGGGGCTATGCGCTTGAAACGGCGGTATTGTTGTTGAACAACGTCCACACTAAAGCAGTGGACAAAACACCATACGAGTTATGGAATGGAAAAGCTCCTAAGTATTCGTACTTGAGGATTTGGGGATGTCCTGCTTACGTGAAGCGGACAGTGGGAGATAAGTTGGATAGTCGATCCAGCTTATGTTATTTTGTAGGGTATCCGAAGAATTCAATCGGATATTATTTCTATTATCCTGCTGAAACAAAGGTGTTTGTTTCAAGGAATGCCACCTTCTTGGAGAAGGAGTTCTTATTGGATAAGAAAGGCGAGATGATGGAACTCGAAGAAATTCGAGAAGAACCCGAAATACAAAATAACGATCCTACACCTCAGGAACCATTGATAGACACGCCTGTACCTAGAAGATCCGAGAGGACTTCTAGACCTCCTATTCGATATGGTCTTCTTCTTGAAGGGGATCAAGATGAACCCGATGTTGGATGTGATCCAAGAAACTTCAAGGAAGCAATTTCTGATGCGGATTCAAATTTATGGCTTTAAGCTATGCAGTAGGAAATAGATTCGATGCATACAAACCAAGTTTGGTCTTTAGTAGATCCTCCCGATGGAATTGTTCCAATAGGGTGTAAATGGATCTACAAGAGAAAGCTTGGGCCTGATGGTAAGGTATTGACCTACAAGGCGCGATGGCGAAAGGTTATACTCAAAGACAAGGAGTTGACTATGATGAAACCTTTTCACCAGTTGCAATGTTCAAGTCCATAAGAATCCTTATTGCCATAGCTGCTTGGTATGACTATGAGATATGGCAAATGGATGTGAAGACTGCTTTTCTTAATGGAGACATTAAGGAAGAAATCTATATGAAGCAGCCTGAGGGGTAAACATCCATGGGAAGCGAGAATAAGGTATGCAAGCTTCAGAGATCAATTTATGGTCTAAAACAAGCATCAAGAAGTTGGAACCAGAAATTTGATGAAACAATAAAGGATTTTGGTTTCATCAAGAACCCGGAGGAACCATGCGTGTACAAGAAAGTAGTTAAGGATGCTGTGACATTCTTAGTACTTTATGTTGATGACATCCTACTCATTGGGAATGATGTAGGGATGTTGCAGTCAACAAAGATATGGTTATCAGGTAGATTCTCGATGAAGGATTTGGGTGAGGCATCCTATATTCTAGGGATACAGATCTATAGAGATAGATCTAAGAGAATGATAGGACTCACTCAGTCAACCTACATCGACACCATATTGAAACGGTTTTCAATGGATGGGTCCAAGAGAGGACATCTAACCATGTGTCATGGAGTTTCTCTATCCAAGTCTATGTGTCCCAAGACTGATGAAGAGATAGAGAAAATGACACATATACCATATGCGTCAGCCATAGGTAGTATCATGTATGGGATGATATCTACCAGACCGGATGTAGCATTTTCTCTGAGTGTCACGAGCAGATATCAAGCTAATCCCAGTCAAATGCATTGGAAAGCCGTGAAGGACATTCTTAAGTACTTACGAAGGACTAAGAATATGTTCATGGTATATGGAGGAAGAGAACTAAAATTGGAAGGCTATACCGACTCTAGCTTCCAAAGTGACGTGGATGACTCAAAGTCAACCTCTGGATTTGTGTTCATGCTCAATGGCGGTGCTGTCTCTTGGAAGAGTTCCAAGCAGGACACCACAGCGGATTCCACCACTGAGGCAGAATACATTGCAGCATCAGCTGCTGCTAAAGAGGCCGTTTGGATGAGGAATTTCGTCCAAGAGTTGGGCGTCATTCCTGAAGTTGTTGGTCCAGTCCCGATGTACTGTGACAACACGCGTGCCATTGCTCAGGCAAAGGAACCAAGGTCTCATCAAAGATCCAAACACGTACTGAGGAAATACCACATCATCCGGGAGATTGTGGAAAGAGGAGACATCACTGTCGAAAGAGTGGCCTCTGCAGACAATATCGCTGATCCAACTTGTGGGAGATTGAAAGAGTGGGTGCCCAGTGAGCCAACTTGTGGCTAAGGGCTTTGATGACTCTTTGTATAAACAATCTTTTGTCTAATATAATTTACACTTTTATAAATGGCAATGGCTTTATCTTTCTTCATATTGTTATATTGTGATATACTATTGTTGTTTTGATAAAGACCTTGAATATACTATAGTGTATGTAAGATGTGGTAGAACATGGGGATGTCTATCATGAAACACATCTTATAGTCACTGTATATTCTAAATTGTTCCTAGTCGATTGAGCCATCCGATAATAAGGATAAGGATCGCTCGAGTTTGAGACTAGCATTTGCGATGCAGAGTACCACGTTTCATTGGTAAGGAACATAGAGATGTTCGAAGCATGAAAATGGATATTCATATGATGAATGATCGAACTACCCTATCCGGACTTTCCAAGTGGTTATCACTTATCGAGTGGATAAAGTCCGCGGTTTTGGTTGTACACCATTAGTCCTTACTACTTGAAACATCATTGAGACTCTATATGCTAGTACTGTGCTTTGACTCGTTTACCGACTTTATTGGGGTCATCAGGTGTCGGGATTGGGTACAGTTACAACACATAGAGGAGTCGATGCTTTGTTGTCAAGGATTCACCACATACTTGCGAGTGTGGATATCCTATGCGATCCGAGGAGATATTAGTGTGACGAATCTCTGGCCAGAGTACATGATGTGTTTTAAGAAATGGTTTCTTAGTAACACATGCGATGTCACTATTTGATCTTCAAGATGTATTGCATAGTTATCGAATCTCGAACGACTCTCGATATACCAATGGTTGTTGATTCGATCGGGATATATGGATGAAGGGACCGTACTGTACGCTACCAAAATCTATTGGTTCTTGCAGGCACTATCAGTGATACCTAGGGAATCATGGGGCGATGTTGCTAGGCGCTCTTACCATGATTCGATGGGCAAGTCGGAAATTGTTGTTTCGAGTCACAAGGAGTTGTGAGCCCACGGCTAGCTGTATCCCTGAACCATTGAGGGTCACACAGAGTAATGGATTTTTAATCCTCGTTGAGATAGTTAAATTTAAAGAGTTAAATTTAATGAACGAAGAAGTTGGACTTCTTATTTAAGAGTAGAGGAGTAAGATTTCCTAAAATGACATAGGGATGGGCATTTTTGGAAATCACTGAATTCGGATTCAGAAAAATTTATCTTGACTTTAAAAGGTGCAGAAATGGTTTCTGTGCACATTGGTGAAATCGGTTTATCAATCGGAGTCACGATGAATTTTATATTAATTTCTGAACATGCGGGCTTTGCTTGTCGGGCTTGAACTTATGACTAATGGTCCCTAAGCTGTTAGTGGCCTACATTATAAATAAGTTATTGCAGTACAGAAATTACACACAACAGGTCACAATTTTCGAAAACCCTAGTATTTTTCTCTCAATAGTGGCCGCCCCCTTTCTCCCCTCTGCTCGGAAAATCCAGTCTGTGAATTTTGAATTGCAGTCTGGTTTAACGGATCAAATTCGTTAATCTCTTCGTAGAAACTTCTGATATATTTTCTAATGCAATCTATCAGAGGGATTAAATATCCGTTTGTGGACCTGATTGAAGAACAGTTCGTCCATCAGTTCCAGGGATATACAACAAGAGCAGAGCAATCTGTTGGTGTCCAAAAATCTCGATTCGAGATTAAAGGTAAAAATTTATAATCGTTATTTAATTTTTACACACACACAATTTAATCGTAAGGTTGATAACCATTATGGAATCGTTCCATATAAAATTTTTAAAACTTCCGCTGCACCGGGTATCAATCCTGATTGATCTGATCGCCGCGTTCTCCAACACAATTATTCCCCTTGGTCCCATTCTACTAGATTCCTGTTGGGATGAGTTGACTAGGGTGGTCAGTGTGGATGAAATCAGAATTGCATTGGGCAACATTGAAGATGAAAAAGCCCCGGGGCCTGATGGCTTTGGTGCTGCGTTCTTTAAGAAAGCTTGGGGCACTGTTGGTGGGGATGTCATTGCTGCGGTTTCGGAATTTTTCAGGAGTGGGAAACTCTTAAAACAATGGAACCATGCGTCAATTGCTCTAGTCCCTAAGACCGATCATGCTACTTCTGTCTCTGATTTTAGGCCTATTTCGTGTTGTACTGTATTGTATAAGATCATATCAAAGATCTTAGCATCTAGATTGGGAAGAGTGATTAAGCCTTTGATAAGCCCGGCGCAGGCAGCCTTTATTCCTGGGCGTTCTATAGTGGAAAATATTCATTTGGCCCAGGAAATGTTAAAACACTATGCGAGGAAAAGGGGCTCTCCACGTTGTATTCTTAAGATTGATCTACAAAAAGTCTATGATACAGTTCATTGGGAATTTTTACGAGATTCTCTTCGTCTCCTTAATTTCCCTCCTGTATTTGTTTCTTGGATTATGGAGTGTGTTTGTTCGACCTCGTTCTCTATTTCATTTGGGGGCCAACTTTACGGATTCTTTAAGGGCGCGAGGGGCCTGCGTCAGGGTGACCCCCTCTCCCCCCTTCTTTTTGTCATTTGCATGGAAAGGCTTTTGAGATCCCTATTGCAAGCATCTAGGCTGCCAGACTTCCAATTCCACCCTAGATGTGAGGCATTGAGTATAACTCATCTTGTTTATGCTGATGAATTATTAATCTTGGCTAAGGGTGAAACTCAGAGCGTAAAAATTGTATTGGACTGTGTGGAAAAGTTTGGGAAAACAGCTGGCCTCCGGGAAAATGCCTTGAAGTCCAATATCTTCTTGGCAGCAGTTAAGGAGCCAATTAGAAGGGACATTATTATGATGAGTGGATACCAAGAGGGTTCCTTTCCCTTCCGTTACTTGGGAATCCCTTTGGCAGCAGGGCGATTGACAAAGAGAGACTACAGTGGGTTGGTGGACACCATCGCCAAGAAAGTGGCTGCTTGGCCCAGACATACCCTTTCCTATGCAGGCAAGTTGGAACTGATCCGATCGGTTGTACAGGGTGTGGAATGTTTCTGGCTTTCTACCTTGCCTATCTTTTGCGGGGTAATAGACAAGATTGAAAAGACATGTAGAAGCTTTATGTGGACTAGCAAGCACCCCCTATCTCTTGGCGTAAAGTTTGTTCTCCTATTAATGATGGTGGGTTGGGGCTTAGAGATCTGAGAATCTGGAATAAGACGTTGCTTGCAAAGACGCTTTGGGATATCCATAAGAAAAAAGATTCTCTGTGGATAAAATGGATTAATCACTACTATTGGGATAATGTCATGGATTGGAAAATCAGGAAAGATGATACTAGCCTAATTAAGAAACTAGTGGAGATCCGGGATGAATTTGAAAGAGTGGGTGCCCAGTGAGCCAACTTGTGGCTATGGGCTTTGATGACTCTTTGTACAAACGATCTTTTGTTTAATGTAATTTACACTTTTATTAATGGCAATGACTTTATCTTTCCTCATATTGTTATATTGTGATATACTATTGTTGTTTTGATAAAGACCTTGAATATACTATAGTGTATGTAAGATGTGGTAGAACATGGGGATGTCTATCATGAAATACATCTTATAGTCACTGTATATTCTAAACTGTTCCTAGTCGATTGAGCCGTCCGAGAATAAGGATAAGGATCACTCGAGTTAGAGACTAGCATTATGCGGAGTACCACGTTTCATTGGTAGGGAACATGGAGATGTTCAAAGCATGCAAATGGATATTCATAGGATGAATAATCGAACTACCCTATCCGGACTTTCCAAGTGGTAATCACTTATCGAGTGGATAAAGTCCGCGGTTTTGGTTGTACACCATTAGTCCTTACTACTTGAAACATCATGGAGACTCTATATGCTAGTACTGTGCTTTGACTCATTTACCGACTCTATGGGGGTCATCAGGTGTCGGGATTGGGTACAGTTACAACACATATAGGAGTCGATGCATTGTTGTCAAGGATTCACCACATACTTGCGAGTGTGGATATCCTATGCGATCTGAGGAGATATTATTGTGACGAATCTCTGGCCAGAGTACTTGATGTGATTTAAGAAATGGTTTCTTAGTAGCACATGCGATGTCACTAATTTGATCTTCAAGATGTATTGCATAGTTATCGAATCTTGAGCGACTCTCGATATACCAATGGTTGTTGATTCGATCGGGATATATGGATGAAGGGACCGTACTGTACGCGAACCAAAATCTACTGGTTCTTGTAGGCACTATCAGTGATACCTAGGGAATCATGGGGCGATGTTGCTAGGCGCTTTACCATGATTCGTTGGGCAAGTCGGAAATCGTTGTTCCGAGTCACAAGGAGTTGTGAGCCCACGGCTAGCTGTATCCCTGAACCATTGAGGGTCACACAGTGTAATGGAGTTTTTTTTTAATCCCCGTTGAGATAGTTAAATTTAAAGAGTTAAATTTAATGAATAAAGAAGTTGGACTTCTTAAATAAGAGTAAGGGAGTAGGATTTTCTAAAATGACATAGGGATGTACATTTTTGGAAACCACTGAATTCGGATTCAGGAAAATTTATCTTGACTTTAAAATGTGCAGAAATGGTTTCTGTGCACATTGGTAAAATCGGTTTATCAATCGGAGTCACAATGAATTTTATATTAATTTCTGAACATGCGGGCTTTGCTTGTCGGGCCTCAACTTATGACTAATGGGCCCTAAGGTGTTAGTGGCCTGCATTATAAATAAGTTATTGCAGTACAGAAATTACACACAACAGGTCATAATTTTGAGAGCAAAATTTCGAAAACCCTAGCCTCCTCTCTCTCAAATATTTCGGCCGCCCCCCTCCCTTCTCTGCGTGAGAAATTCCGGTCTGTGATTTTGAATTGCAGTCTGGAATAGCGAATAAAATTCGTTTATTCTCTTCGTAGAAAACTTCTGATAGATTTTCTAGTGCAATCTATCAGAGGGATTAAACCTCCATTCGTGGACCTGATTGAAGGAGTTCATCGGTTCCAGGGAGAGACAACAAGAGCAGAGAAATCTGTTGGAGTCCAATAATCTCGATTCGAGATTGAAGGTAAAATTTAATAATTGTTATTTAAATTTTACACACACTTATAATTTAATCGTTGAACGGTTGATACCCACAATATGGAATTGTTCCATAATAAAATTTTTAAACTTCCGCTGCACCGGGTATCAATCGTGATTGATCTGAACGCCAGTTTTCCAACAGTGGTATCAGAGCCAGGTTGCTCAGATCAAACGATTAAATTAATCGATTGTACAAAAATTTTTGAGTCTCGGTTTTTGAAACAAAATAAATATTTTTAAATAAAAAAAAAATTTTTCGGGGCAAAACCCGGGCAGCGATTGGATCGCTGCCCGGTGGGGCAGCAATTGTTGCTGCCCCGGGCGGCGCACGGCGTCGCCCAGGGGAGGCGCTCAGCGCCGCCAGGGCAGCGCTCGGCGCTGCCCAGCGCACCACCCCGGGCGGCGCACGGCGTCGCCCAGGGGAGGCGCTCAGCGCCGCCAGGGCAGCGCTCGGCGCTGCCCAGCGCACCAGCGCTCGGCGCAGGGCAGCGCTGGGCGCTGCCCAGGGCGGCGCACGGCGCCGCCAGGGCAGCAACTGTTGCTGCCCTAAAGGGGCAGCCGGGCTGCCCCGGCCCGCGCCCACGGGTGCGGGCCGGCCCGGGAGTGTCCCGGGCGGCCCGCGGGAAAAATTAAATTTTTATTTAAAATTAATTTTAATGTGTTAAAATTTTATTTTTGGTCCGGTCAAAAATTGTTTTTGATTGGTTCACGAGATTTCGGATCGAATTGTTCGAGTCCGTAAACTTTAAAATTGATTTTTGGATAAATTTGAATTTTTGGAAAATTTTAATATTTTATCCTTAAATTGAATTTTGAAATCATTTATTTTTGGTACAATTGATGATAAGATTTGATCTTATGAATATATTGAGTAAAATATGATTTTATCCATAAAATTGGATTTTGTAGATAAAATATGATTTTATTTGATAAAGAGATAAAATATGATTTTATATGTAAAATGAGATTTTATATATAAAATATGATTTTATCCTGTTTAAATTTGAATTGCCACTGCATGTTATCCAATAAATTAATTTTGAATTAAATGTTATTGGATAAGGATGATCGATTGCCATGACCAATTTTGTAGGTGTATGTTAGGAATTTACATTTGTTTTTATTGTTGTTGGTTTTATTAATGGGCCTGGTTTATGGCCCAGTATGAATGTCATATGTAATAAAAGTGGGCTTGGTTTATGGCCCGTTCCCACCCCTAAAAATGTATCCCCTACTTGTCATTGTTATTTATTGTAAATACATTAGATTTAGTGGGAGATCAAGATTTGAAGATGGTGGGCCCAGCATACAATAAAGACAGAAGAAATGTAAATTGGAAGCACATGTAATAGGATTGCATTGCATACTGCATATTACCTAGGATTGGACTAAGACTCGTGATTGGCAACCACGGGTCAATTAGAAATGGAATCGATCATCCTATATAATATATGATATTATGATTGTATGCATGTTTTAGACATAATTGCGTGAATCCGGCAAGCATGCAATAATTTGAAATTGATGAGACAAATTTTTATAATTAAAAATCCCTCATTTTAAATATGATTTAAAATTGATATCAAGATAAATAAAGGAAATTTAAATTTGTTTAAATGTTCCTACATTCCATCAACGGTCAATGTATGTAATGCTACCCGCGGATACGGTCCGGCTCATATTATTGGGGGGGCCCGTCCGTCGGAAAGTTGTACATTGGATCGACACATGTTGTAAGTTGGGTGGAACTCCCATGGGATCGGCTCATATTATTGGGGGATCCACATGGCGACCGTCCATCATAACTTAATATTGATGGGTCATCTTGACATGTCACTTTAAACGGCGTCATATTATTGGGCCCTTATTGGACATGAGGTAAATACATGGGGGTTGCTTTGGAAGCAATTGGGCTCTACCTTTTGAGAATTATGGTTGGCTGATATTATTCGGGACCATAAGTTTGTCAATTGGACTCCATGTTCTCACTAAGGAAAAAGTTTCCCGTTTTCACTAGAGGGTAGTGAAATCGTTAAAATAGTGGGAGTGAGATTCATAAAATTAAATTCGCCTATTTTATGTCTTAGTAAATTTCTTAAACAATCATTGATATATGTCTGTTTTTCTTTTCAGTATTTCATACAATGAATTCGCGTAATCCATTATTCTCGATCCTCGAACAAAACAAGTTAACTGGCGCAAACTATACGGAATGGTTCCGGAAGTTGAAGATTGTCTTGACTTCGGAGAAGATGCTCTACGTGTTAGAGAAATCACCTCCGAAGGAAGCACCAGCTGACGTAAGTCCGGAGGAATTGGCCAAACTTGATGCATGGTGGGACCATGACATCAAGACCAAATGCTATATGCAAGCCTCGATGTCTGATGAACTCCAGAGGCGATTTGAGGACACCGTGAATGCTGCTGACATTCACGCTCAACTCAAGGAACTTTTTGGGGCTCAATCGAGGGCTGAAAGGTTCGCTACTGTTAAGGAGCTAATGACGTGTCGCATGCGTGAAGGGACTTCGGTCCGTGATCATGGGGTACGAGTGATTTGGCTCATACAAAAGTTAGCGACCCTTGATTTGGTGTTGGAGCATGAACTCAACGTGGATTTACTGCTTCTGTCTCTTCCTTCTTCGTTTGACGGATTTGTGGTAAATTTTAATATGAACAAGATAGAGGCCACCCTTGAAGAGATGGTCAATATGCTTGTGACATATGAATCCACACTAAAGAAGGATAAACCAGCTTTCTTGGTGGGCTCCTCATCTTCTACTAAGAAGGGGCCAAGTACGAAGGGCAAGAAACGTTCTGCCCCACCCAAGAAAGTCGAGCCCGAGAAGAAGCACAAGACAAAGGCTTCAAACAATGGAAAATCCAAGGATGTTTGCCATTACTGCAAGAAGCCCGGTCATTGGAAGCGCAACTGCAAGGAATATCTAGAGCAGTTGGGAACTGCAAAGGGTATGTTCTATATTGAAATAAACATTTCACTTAATACTACTTCTTGGGTATTGGATACCGGATGTGGATCTCACATTTGCAATGATTTGCAGGTGATGACAAGAAGTCGCAGGCTTAGAATGGGTGAGACCCAGCTAAGGCTCGGGAATGGTTCCAGAGTTGAAGCTACAGCCATTGGAGATGTTTGTTTAATTTTGCAGAACGGTTTTAAGTTATTTTTAAGAGATGTTTTATTTGTTCCGGATTTAATTAAAAATATTATTTCTGTTTCTATGCTAGATAGAGATGGTTATTCTTGCAATTTTGTGAATGGGATTTGCAATATTTACAAGAATGAATGTTTGATTGGAAATGGACAACTTGAAAACGATCTATACAACTTAAAACTAAAAGACGTTCCAATAAATTATATTGATAAACCGGCGACAACAAACAAAAGGAAAATCGATAGTCAAAACCCGGCAAACCTTTGGCACGCTAGACTAGGTCATATTTCCTCAAGGAGGATGAACAAGCTAGTGGGAGAGGGCATGTTTGATATGTCTGATATTAACTCTCTACCTACTTGTGAATCCTGCCTAAAAGGGAAAATGACTAAATCTCCTTTTAAGGGGAAACCTGAGCGTAGTCAAAATCTGTTGGATTTGATCCATACAGATGTTTGTGGACCATTTAGAGTTGGGACTCAATATGGCCACACCTACTTCATTACCTTTACTGACGATTATTCAAGGTATGGGTATTTATATTTAATGAAATATAAGTCTGAAGCATTTGAAAAGTTCAAAGAATTCAAGGCTGAAGTAGAAAACAAGCTAGGTAAAAGTATTAAAGCACTTCGATCGGATCGAGGTGGAGAATACTTAAGTACCGAGTTTTTGGACTATCTAAAAGAGAATGGGATTCTCTCTCAGTGGACTCCTCCTATGACACCACAGCTGAATGGTGTATCGGAGCGTCGTAATCGAACTTTGTTGGACATGGTTCGATCCATGATGAGCTTCACTGAGCTTCCACCTTAGTTTTGGGGCTATGCGCTTGAAACGGCGGTATTGTTGTTGAACAACGTCCACAATAAAGCAGTGGACAAAACACCATACGAGTTATGGAATGGCAAAGCTCCTAAGTATTCGTACTTGAGGATTTGGGGATGTCCTGCTTACGTGAAGCGGACAGTGGGAGATAAGTTGGATAGTCGATCCAGCTTATGTTATTTTGTAGGGTATCCAAAGAATTCAATCGGATATTATTTCTATTATCCTGCTGAAACAAAAGTGTTTGTTTCTAGGAATGCCACCTTCTTGGAGAAGGAGTTCTTATTGGATAAGAAAGGCGAGATGATGGAACTCGAAGAAGTTCGAGAAGAACCCGAAATACAAAATAACGATCCTACGCCTGAGGAACCATTACTAGACACGCCTGAACCTAGAAGATCCGAGAGGACTTCTAGACCTCCTGTTCGATATGGTCTTCTTATTGAAGGGGATCAAGATGAACCCGACATTGGATGTGATCCAAGAAACTTCAAGGAAGCAATTTCTGATGCGGATTCAAATTTATGGCTTGAAGCTATGCAGTCTGAATTGGATTCAATGCATACAAACCAAGTTTGGTCTTTAGTAGATCCTCCTGATGGAATTGTTCCAATAGGGTGTAAATGGATCTACAAGAGAAAGCTTGGGCCTGATGGTAAGGTATTGACCTACAAGGCGCGATTGGTGGCGAAAGGTTACACTCAAAGACAAGGAGTTGACTATGATGAAACCTTTTCACCAGTTGCAATGTTCAAGTCCATAAGAATCCTTATTGCCATAGTTGCATGGTATGACTATGAGATATGGCAAATGTATGTGAAGACTGCTTTTCTTAATGGAGACATTAAGGAAGAAATCTATATGAAGCAGCCAGAAGGGTTCACATCCATGGGAAGCGAGCATAAGGTATGCAAGCTTCAGAGATCAATTTATGGTCTAAAACAAGCATCAAGAAGTTGGAACCAGAAATTTGATGAAACAATAAAAGATTTTGGTTTCATCAAGAACCCGGAGGAACCGTGCGTGTACAAGAAAGTAGTTAAGGATGCTGTGACATTCTTAGTACTTTATGTTGTTGACATCCTACTCATTGGGAATGATGTAGGGATGTTACAGTCAACAAAGATATGGTTATCAGGTAGATTCTCGATGAAGGATTTGGGTGAGGCATCCTACATTCTTGGGATACAGATCTATAGAGATAGATCTGAGAGAATGATAGGACTCACTCAATCAACCTACATCGACACCATATTGAAACGGTTTTCAATGGATGGGTCCAAGAGAGGACATCTACCCATGTGTCATGGAGTTTCTATATCCAAGTCTATGTGTCCCAAGACTGATGAAGAGATAGAGAATATGACACATGTACCATATGCGTCAGCTATAGGTAGTATCATGTATGGGATGATATCTACCAGACCGGATGTAGCATTTGCTCTGAGTGTCACGAGCAGATATCAAGCTAATCCCGGTCAAATGCATTGGAAAGCCGTGAAGGACATTCTTAAGTACTTACGAAGGACTAAGAATACGTTCATGGTATATGGAGGACGAGATCTGAAATTGGAAGGCTATACCGACTCTAGCTTCCAAAGTGACGTGGATGACTCGAAGTCAACCTCTGGATTTGTGTTCATGCTCAATGGTGGTGCTGTCTCTTGGAAGAGTTCCAAGCAGGACAACACAGCGGATTCCACCACTGAGGCTGAATACATTGCAGCATCAGCTGCTGCTAAAGAGGCCATTTGGATGAGGAAGTTCGTCCAAGAGTTGGGCGTCATTCCTGAATTTGTTGGTCCAGTCCCGGTGTACTGTGACAACACGGGTGCCGTTGCTCAAGCAAAGGAACCAAGGTCTCATCAAAGATCCAAACACGTACTGAGGAAATACCACATCATCCGGGAGATTGTGGAAAGAGGAGACATCACTGTCGAACGAGTGGCCTCTACAGACAATATCGCTGATCCGCTTACTAAGCCCTTGCCAGGACCATTGTTTGACAAACATTGCGAAGCAATGGGTCTACGTAGTATGACTAGTTGGCTATAGGGCAAGTGGGAGATTGAAAGAGTGGGTGCCCAGTGAGCCAACTTGTGGCTATGGGCTTTGATGACTCTTTGTAAAAACGATCTTTTGTTTAATGTAATTTACACTTTTATTAATGGCAATGACTTTATCTTTCTTCATATTGTTATATTGTGATATACTATTGTTGTTTTGATAAAGACCTTGAATATACTATAGTGTATGTAAGATGTGGTAGAACATGGGGATGTCTATCATGAAATACATCTTATAGTCACTGTATATTCTAAACTGTTCCTAGTCGATTGAGCCATCCGAGAATAAGGATAAGGATCGCTCGAGTTTGAGACTATCATTTGCGATGCGGAGTACCACGTTTCATTAGTAGGGAACATGGAGATTTTCAAAGCATGCAAATGGATATTCATAGGATGAATAATCGAACTACCCTATCCGGACTTTCCAAGTGGTTATCACTTATCGAGTGGATAAAGTCCGCGGTTTTGGTTGTACACCATTAGTCCTTACTACTTGAAACATCATGGAGACTCTATATGCTAGTACTGTGCTTTGACTCGTTTACCGACTCTATGGGGGTCATCAGGTGTCGGGATTGGGTACAGTTACAACACATATAGGAGTCGATGCATTGTTGTCAAGGATTCACCACATACTTGCGAGTGTGGATATCCTATGCGATCTGAGGAGATATTAGTGTGACGAATCTCTGGCCAGAGTACTTGATG
>NW_027331762.1:317500-347500 GCF_033568475.1 Henckelia pumila
TACAGCAAGATGCAAATGAATGCAGCATAATATCATGGCATATAAATCATGCAGTCACATAATACATGCATACTCAGTCAGGATATCTCGAACAGTACTTTCGTACCTCAATACAGTGCAAGCTCTACCAACTCTAGGTCCACGCCTATAGTCTGCTCTACACTGCCAAATGATACTACTATCATTACAGTGCTCTAAAAGCCTTAACTAAGCTATTGCATACTCCTAAATATTTATAGGAAGCAAAAGCTATACCTTCGTCCGTCGTTAGCCCTTTGATGTCGATGCCTCCAGAACTTGGGCACAACTCCGCTACGACTACCGAACGCCTCTCCGACCTCCGGACCAAGCCTAAGAAGACTAGAACAGCTCCAAAAGGACTAGAAAGGAAAGGAGAACTCGGAATTGGCAAATGAAAGTGAAGCCTCGGCCTTCTATTTATAGACAACGATCGGAACTTCCGATCCTTGATCGGAACGTCCGAACCTCGATCGGAACGTCCGATCCTGCCATCGGAGCTTCCGAAGATCCTGATCTGCCACGTGTCAAAATATCACTTGATGACTCCGGATAGGGGTGATCGGAGCTTCCGGTCCTGATCGGAGCTTCCGATCCAACCACACGTCATGCCTGACGTAATAACATCGGTGCCTCCGATCGCTCATCGTAGCTTCCGATCCTGTTCGGAGCTTCCGATCGTGCCTTCGGAGCTTCCGATCCGTCCGATGCCTAATTCAATTAATTAGCATTAATCCTTTAATTACTCAATTAGGGAACGGGCTACTACATTCTCCCCCACTTAAGATATTTCATCCTCGAAATCAGATCTTAAGTACCGAATGCAAAAACAGAAATCAGAAACATTCTTTATTCAAATCAAACGTTTACAGAGTTTGCAACTGAATACAACTTAAAGAATGAAATCAAAACAACTCAGGATGGTCTTTACGCATCCTGTCCTCAAGCTCCCAAGTAGCTTCCTCAGTGCCTCGGCGCTGCCACTGAACTAAAACCAAAGGAATGACTTTGTTCCGTAAAACCTTATCCTTATAATCCAGGATACGAAGAGGTTTCTCAACATAAGTCAAATCCTTGTCTACCTGAACCTCAGATCGCTGTAGAATATGAGATTCATCCGTCACATACCGTCGCAACAGAGATACGTGGAACACGTCGTGAATGCTGGATAGATGCGGTGGCAAAGCTAGTCGATAAGCCAAATCGCCAATGCTCTCTAAGATCTCAAACGGACCGATAAATCTGGGAGACAACTTGCCCTTAAGGCCAAATCTGAGAATCTTGCGGAAAGGTGACACTCTCAGAAACACTTTCTGCCCGACCTCGAACTGCAAAGGCCTACGCTTGATATTAGCATAACTGGCCTGACGATCCTGTGCGGTCTTAATCCATTTCTTGATCTGATCAACAATGTCTATCGCCTGCTGGATAAACTCCGGTCCTTCAGCCTGTCTCTCCCCCACTTCTTCCCAGAAGAGTGGAGTACGACAACGTCGCCCATACAACGCCTCAAAAGGTGCCATCCCAATACTAGTGTGATAGCTGTTGTTGTAAGCGAACTCGATCAACGACAAATGATCCTGCCAGGCTGAACCAAAATCCATGACGCACGCTCTAAGCATATCCTCTAACGTACGGATAGTGCGCTCTGACTGACCATCAGTCTCCGGATGATAGGCTGTACTCAAACTGAGAGTAGTACCCATCGCACGCTGAACACTCCCCCAGAATCTAGAAGTAAACCTGGGGTCCCGATCGCTGACAATGCTCACATGCACTCCATGAAGTCGAACGATCTCCTGAATGTACAACCGAGCCATGCGATCCAAAGAGTACTCTCGGCTATAGGCAATGAAATGCGCTGACTTGGTGAGTCGGTCCACCACAACCCAGATAGCATCACAGTTCCTCGGGGATACCGGCAAATGGGTCACAAAGTCCATAGTGATAAACTCCCATTTCCATTCAGGAATAGGCAGACTGTGAAGCAATCTTCCAGGTCGTCGGTGCTCTGCCTTGACCTGTTGACACACCAAACATCTCGAAACAAACTGATAAACACTGCGTTTCATTCCCTTCCACCAAAAACGAGTACGTAGATCCCTGTACATCTTGTTGCTCCCAGGATGAATACTCAACTTACTGCGATGTGCTTGAGACAAAATCTCCTCTCGCAACTCTTCATCCTGTGGAATCACAAGCCTACCAGACAAACACAGAAAGCCATCTGACTGATAATGAAATCCAAACGAGCTACCCTCGTTAGCTAGACGAGCTAAACGCTGGGTCTTTGAATCAGACATCTGAGCATCTCGGATCCGCGAGTACAAGGCTGGTTCAGATAATATCGCAAACATCTGGATACTCTGCATACCTTTCTTATGCTTGAAGGTATAACCTGAAGTACAACAGTCACTGATCGCACTAGACATCGAACAAGTCTGAAGTGCGGATAGTCGCACCTTGCGACTCAAGGCATCAGCGGTGAGATTAGCAGCTCCCGGATGGTACTTAATCTCGCAATCATAGTCCATAAGCAAGTCCATCCAACGTCTCTGTCTCATGTTCAATTCTGCCTGAGTGAACAAATACTTGAGACTCTTATGGTCGGTGAAGATCTCAAATTTCTCGCCATACAGATAATGACGCCAGATCTTCAAAGCGAACACAATGGCTGCTAACTCCAAATCATGGACTGGTAGTTGTCCTCGTGAAGCTTCAGCTGTCTAGAAGCGTATGCGATCACATGCCCATTCTGAGTCAGGACACAACCTAACCCCTGAAGAGAAGCATCCGTGTAAACTACATACCCTCCAGATCCTGACGGTAATGCCAACACCGGCGCAGAAGTCAACCGCCGTCGAAGCTCACGGAAATTCTCCTCACACTCGGAGGACCACTCGAAATCCACACCCTTGCGGGTAAGCTGCGTCAACGGTCGAGCTAACTGAGAGAAGTTTAGAATGAAGCGACGATAATACCCTGCTAGACCCAGAAAACTACGGATCTCAGCAACTGTCGTCGGACGCGACCAATTAAGTACCGCTTCAATCTTGCTTGGATCAACAGAAATCCCCTCCCTGGATATGATATGGCCAAGAAAAACCACTCTATCCATCCAGAACTCACACTTGCTCAGCTTGGCGTACAATTGCTCATCTCGAAGAGTCTGCAGTACCAACCGCAAGTGAGAAACATGTTCTTCCGTATTATGCAAATAAACCAGGATGTCGTCAATGAAGACCACGACAAACTTGTCCAAATACTCCCTGAAGACACGGTTCATCAGATCCATGAATATAGCCGGCGCATTAGTCAAACCAAATGGCATCACTAGGAACACGTAATGCCCATAGCGAGTACGGAAAGCAGTCTTGGCTACGTCCTGATCACGGACTCTCAACTGATGATACCCAGATCTCAAGTCAATCTTGGAGTAAATTGATGTGCCCTGCAGCTGGTCAAACAAGTCATCAACACGAGGCAACGGATACTTGTTCTTCACAGTCACTCGATTCAGCTGCCGATAGTCAATGCACAGCCGCATCGACCCATCCTTCTTCTTCACGAAGAGAACAGGAGCTCCCCAAGGAGATACACTAGGACGAATGTTCCCCTTGTCCAAAAGATCCTGTAGCTGATTCTTTAACTCACGCATCTCTGACGGAGCCAGACGATACGGTGCTCTAGAAATATGCGAAGTACCCGGCATCAACTCTATGCCAAACTCGACTTCCCTAGCAGGAGGAAAACCCGGAATCTCATCAGGAAACACATCTGGAAATTCATCCACAACAGGAATGCTCTCTATCCCAATACTCTCAGCGGACAAATCAATTGCATAGATAAGGTAGCCTTCCCCGCCAGACTCTAGAGCTCGACAGGCTCTCAAAGCTGATACCAAAGGCATCGGGGGTCGCGCTCCCTCACCATAGAAAAACCAGCTCTCACTCCCCTCCGGATGAAAGCGTACTAATCTCTGATAGCAGTCCACTGAAGCTCGATAGGTAGTCAGCACATCTATTCCCAGAATGCAATCAAATTCGTCCATCGCCAGGACTATGAGATTCGCCAACAGAACGTTCCCTTCGAACTCTAAAGGGCAACCCATCACTAGACGCTTAGCCAAAGCAGATTGGCCCGTCGGAGTAGAAACAGACATCACTACGTCTAGTGCAATGCATGGTAACTTATGCCTCTTAACAAAACGTGCAGAAATGAAGGAATGAGATGCACCAGTGTCAATAAGTACAAGAGCAGGTATACCATAAAGCATAAATGTACCTGCGATGACTTTCTCATTCTCCTCCACAGCCTGATAATGTCTCAGGGCAAACACCTGGCCAGAAGCTCGTGGCCTCAAATGAGAACTCCCAGCATACTGTCCCTGCGACCTCTGCTGTACGGTAGCCTGAGAACCCGATGATCACGGACCGAAGTAGTAAGTCCACGTTGAGTTCATGCTCCAACACCAAATCAAGGGTTACCAACTTCTGTATGAGCCAAATCACTCGTACCCCATGATCACGGACCGAAGTCCCTTCACGCATGCGACACGTCATTAGCTCCTTTACAGTAGCGAACCTTTCAGCCCTCGATTGAGCCCCAAAAAGTTCCTTGAGTTGTACGTGAATGTCAGCAGCATTCACGGTATCCTCAAATCGCCTCTGGAGTTCATCAGACATCGAGGCTTGCATATAGCATTTGGCCTTGATATCATGGTCCCACCATGTATCAAGTTTGGCTAACTCTTCTGGACTTATGTTAGCTGGTGCTTCCTTCGGAGGAGATTTTTCTAACACGTAGAGCATCTTCTCCGAAGTCAAGACAATCTTCAACTTACGGAACCATTCCGTATAGTTTGCGCCAGTCAACTTATTTTGTTCGAGGATCGAGAAAAATGGATTACGCGAATTCATCTTTATGAAATACTGAAAAGAAACAGACAAATATCAGTGATTGTTTAAGTAATTTACTAAGACATAAAATAGGCGAAATTTATTTTATGAATCTCACTCCCACTATTTTAACGATTTCACTACCCTCTAGTGAAAACGGGAAACTGTTTTCCTTAGTGAGAACATGGAGTCCAATTGAAAAACTTATGGTCCCGAATAATATCAGCCAACCATAATTTTCAAAAGGTAGAGCCCAATTGCTTCCAAAGCAACCTCCACGTTTTTACCTCATGTCCAATAAGGGCCCAATAATATGACGCCGTTTATTGTGACATGTCAAGATGACCCATCAATATTAAGTTGTGATGGACGGTCGCCATGTGGATCCCCCAATAATATGAGCCGATCCCATGGGAGTTCCACCCAACTTACAACATGTGTCGATCCAATGTACAGCTTTCCGACGAACGGCCCCCCCCCCCCCCAATAATATGAGTCGGACCGTATCCGCGGGTAGCATCTCATGCATTGATCGTTGATGGAAGGTAGGAACATTTAAACAAATTTAAATTTCCTTTATTTATCTTGATATCAATTTTAAATCATATTTAAAATGAGGGATTTTAATTATTAAAATTTGTCTCATCATTTTTAAAATTTTGTATGCATGTCGGATTCACACAATTTTGTCTAAAACATGCATACAACTATAATATCACATATTATATAGGATGATCGATTCCATTTCTAATCGTCCCGTGGTTGCCAATCACGAGTCTTAGTCCAATCCTAGGTAATATGCAGTATGCAATGCAATCCTATTACATTGAGCTTCCAATTTACATTTCTTCTGTCTTTATTGTCTGCTGGGCCCACCACCGTCTTCAAATCTTCATCTACCACTAAATCTAATGTATTTACAATAAATAACAATGACAAGTAGGGGATACATTTTTAAGGGGTGGGAACGGGCCATAAACCAAGCCCACTTTTATTACATATGACAATTCATATTGAGCCATAAACCAGGCCCATTAATAAAACCAACAACAATAAAAACAAATGTAAATTCCTAACATAAACCTACAAAATTGGTCATGGCAATCGATCATCCTTATCCAATAACATTTAATTCAAAATTAATTTATTGGATAACATGCAATGGCAATTTAAATTTAAAAGGATAAAATCATATTTCATACATAAAATCTTATTTTACATACAAAATCATATTTTATCTTTTTATCAAATAAAATCATATTTTATCTATAAAATCCAATTTTATACATAAAATCATATTTTACTCAATATATCCATAAGATCATATCTTATCATCAATTGTACCAAAAATAATTAATTTCAAAATTCAATTTAACGGATAAAATATTTAAATTTTCCAAAAATTCAAATTTATCCAAAAATCAATTTTAAAATTTTCGGACTCGAACAATTCGATCCGACGCCTCGTGGATCAATCAAAAACAATTTTCGATCGGACCAAAAATAGCATTTTAACATATTAAAATTTAATTTAAAAATTAAAAAAAATTAATTTTTCCCGCGGGCCGCCCGGGACATTCCCGGGCTGCCCGCGCCCTAATGGGGTCAGGCCGGGCAGCCCAGCTGCCCCTAGGGCAGCGACGATCGCTGCCCGGGTTTTTGCCCGAAATTTTGTTTTTTTAATTTTTAAAATATTTATTTTGTTTCAAAAACCGAGGCTTAAAAATTTTTGTACAATCGATTAATTTAATCGCTTGATCTGAGCAACCTGGCTTTGATACCACTGTTGGAGAACGCAGCGATCAGATCAATGAGGATTGATACCCGGTGCAGCGGAAGTTTAAAAATTTTATATGGAACGATTCCATAATGGGTATCAACCTTACGATTAAATTGTGTGTGTAAAAATTAAATAACAATTATAAATTTTTACCTTCAATCTCGAATCGAGATTTTGGACACCAACAGATTGCTCTGCTCTTGTTGTATATCCCTGGAACTGATGGAGGAAATGTTCTTCAATCAGGTCCACGAACGGATATTTAATCCCTCTGATAGATAGCACTAGAAAATCTATCAGAAGTTTCTACGAAGAGATTAACGAATTTGATCCGTTAAACCAGACTGTAATTCAAAATTCATAGACTCGATTTTACCGAGCAGAGGGGAAAAGGGGGCGGCCACTACTGAGAGAAAAATAGGGTTTTTTTCGAAAATTGTGACCTGTTGTTTTTAATTTCTGTACTGCAATAACTTATTTATAATGTAGGCCACTAACAACTTAGGGCCCATTAGTCATAAGTTCAAGCCCGACAAGCAAAGCCCGCATGTTTAGAAATTAATATAAAATTCATCGTGACTCCGATTGATAAACCGATTTCACCAATGTGCACAGAAACCATTTCTGCACCTTTTAAAGTCAAGATAAATTTTTCTGAATCCAAATTCAGTGGTTTCCAAAAATGCCCATCCCTATGTCATTTTAGGAAATCTTACTCCTCTACTCTTAAATAAGAAGTCCAACTTCTTTGTTCATTAAATTTAACTCTTTAAATTTAACTATCTCAACGGGGATTAAAAATCCATTACTCTGTGTGACCCTCAATGGTTCAGGGATACAGCTTGTAGTAGCCCGTGCCCTAATTGAGTAATTAAAGGATTAATGCTAATTAATTGAATTAGGTATCGGATGGATCGGAAGCTCCGAAGGCACGATCGGAAGCTCCGAACAGGATCGGATGCTCCGATGAGCGATCGGAGGCACCGATGTTATTACGTCAGGCATGACGTGTGGTTGGATCGAAAGCTCCGATCAGGACCGGAAGCTCCGATCACCCCTATCCGGAGTCAACAAGTGATATTTTGACACGTGGAAGATCAGGATCTTCGGAAGCTCTGATGGCAGGATCGGACGTTCCGATCGAGGTTCGGACGTTCCGATCAAGGATCGGAAGTTCCGATCGTTGTCTATAAATAGAAGGCCGAGGCTTCACTTTCATTTGCCAATTCCGAGTTCTCCTTTCCTTTCTAGTCCTTTTGGAGCTGTTCTAGTCTTCTTAGGCTTGGTCCGGAGGTCGGAGAGGCGTTCGGTAGTCGTAGCGGAGTCGTGCCCAAGTTCTAGAGGCATCGACATCAAAGGGCTAACGACGGACGAAGGTATAGCTTTGCTCCCTATAAATATTTAGGAGTATGCAATAGCTTAGTTAAGGCTTTTAGAGCACTTTAATGATAGTAGTATCATTTGGCAGTGTAGAGCAGACTATAGGCGTGGACCTAGAGTTGGTAGAGCTTTCACTGTTTTGAGGTACGAAAGTACTATTCGAGATATCCTGACTGAGTATGCATGTATTATATGACTGCATGATTTATATGTCATGATATTATGCTGCATTCATTTGCATCTTGCTGTATCTCCTTCGAGATGTCTGTAGTAGGGTTGTACCCTATCCTGTTAGTGGATGGACTTCCATCGATTTGGGTCCGGCGTATCCACGGTTATCTCGGTATGGGAGCCACCTCCTGAAGCGACGGCACAGCGTGCTACATACCAGGGCCCGGTCTGTCTCTGTTATCTGATCTTTGACCTCGAGTCTATAGGGAGTTCACTTTGCATGCATGTATACTCATACACTTGCACTGAGCGTTTTATTCTCACGTCTCGTACTCTGTATTTTCTGGACACCCTATTCCATGGGGCAGGTTTGCGATTGGACGAGGAGGGTGGATCCAGGAGGGGCTAGTCAGTGGTTGGCCAGCTGGAGCTTCGTCTAGGTTTTATTACTGTTGTTTGGGTTTATACAGCTATTCGATTTGGTTGTATATTATTGGATAAATTACAGATTCCTATTCTTGGGATTGTATAATGTTTATGGTTTCCGCAGTTTTATTCTGATATCTGTTTTATTAAGTTAATTGCATGCCTAAGTTCTGTTTAGTAGGTGATCCGGGTAAGGGTCACTACATTTATGGTATCAGAGCATGCAAAAGATTTCTTGGGATTTAGTCTCATCTTGAGGTATTTTTGTAGATGTCAAATCGTGACGACCAGAGTTCTCATGGCAGTGTTGGTGGGCGTTGAGGTGATGCCGACCGGGAGCCTCGTCGAGAACGGCGTCATCGTCACCATGACGACGAGCGTTTCACTGTGCGTTGATTCTTAGCTATGGGTCCTAAGCCCTTAGTTGGAGGTGAGTCTCCGGAGGATGCGGAGAACTGGTTAGACCGCATGGAGACGACTTTTCAGACATTCCAATGCACCGAGGAGCAGAAGGTGGAGACCCTTGGCTATGTTCTAGATGGGCGTGCGCGCAGGTGGTGGAGGTTTACTTCTGCACCTTTTGTTGCGGCGAGAGGAGTGGCCACCTGGGCCGAGTTCCGCACAGCTTTCCAAAAGCGGTATTTTCCTCCGGCACTCCGTCAGTCGAAGGCAGGCGAGCTATTGAGTCTGCGACAGGGAGCCATGTCTATCGATGAGTATCAACAGAGGTTCTTTGATCTGCTATCTTATTGCCCCGAGATTGCTGATAGCTCAGAGATGAAGTATAATCTGTTCCTTCGGGGCCTTAACCCTGAGATCCATGACCGTGTGGCGGTTGGTGACGACATGTCCTACGAGGGTTTGGTGAGCCGTTGTCATCAGGCAGAGGACAGCATTCGACGGAACAGGTCTTTCCCTCAGTTGAGGCCTGCTAGTTCTTTGGGTCCCCGTGCCCAAACTTTCAAGAAGTCTGGATCTTCTTCTTCCTCTGGTTCTGGAGGTATTGTCCGTTATGGTAAGAAGGACAAGTGTGATCACTGTGGAAAAAACCATCCATCCGACAAGTGTCGTAGAGCTTCTGGAGCTTGTTTCCGTTGTGGAGAGACTTGTCATATCCGGAGGGATTGTCCACTGTCTGGGGGAGGTGGTTCTGGTTCTGGTTCAGGATCGGGTTCTCAGGCCACCGTTCAGCAGAGGTCGCAGGAACAGTCTGCTGGGAGTTCTCATATGAGGCCACGAGCTTCTGGCCAGGTGTTTGCCCTGAGACATGATCAGGCTGTGGAGGAGAATGAGAAAGTCATCGCAGGTACATTTTTGCTTTATGGTATACCTGCTCTTGTACTTATTGACACTGGTGCATCTCATTCCTTCATTTCTGCACGTTTTGTTAAGAGGCATAAGTTACCATGCATTGCACTAGACGTAGTGATGTCTGTTTCTACTCCGACGGGCCAATCTGCTTTGGCTAAGCGTCTAGTGATGGGTTGCCCTTTAGAGTTCAAAGGGAACATTCTGTTAGCGAATCTCATGGTCCTGGCGATGGACGACTTTGATTGCATTCTGGGAATAGATGTGTTGACTACCTATCGAGCTTCAGTGGACTGCTATCAAAAATTAGTACGCTTTCATTCGGAGGGGAGTGAGAGCTGGTTTTTCTATGGTGAGGGAGCGCGACCCCCGATGCCTTTGGTATCAGCTTTGAGAGCCTGTTGAGCTCTAGAGTCTGGCGGGGAAGGCTACCTTATCTATGCAGTTGATTTGTCCGCTGAGAGTATTGGGATAGAGAGCATTCCTGTTGTGGATGAATTTCCAGATGTATTTCCTGATGAGATTCCGGGTTTTCCTCCTGCTAGGGAAGTTGAGTTTGGCATAGAGTTGATGCCGGGTACTTCGCCTATTTCTAGAACACCGTATCGTCTGGCTCCGTCAGAGATGCGTGAGTTGAAGAATCAGCTACAGGATCTTTTGGACAAGAGGTACATTCGTCCTAGTGTATCTCCTTGGGGAGCTCCTGTTCTCTTCGTAAAGAAGAAGGATGGGTCGATGCGGCTGTGCATTGACTATCGGCAGCTGAATCGAGTGACTGTGAAGAACAAGTATCCGTTGCCTCGTGTTGATGACTTGTTTGACCAGCTGCAGGGCACATCAATTTACTCCAAGATTGACTTGAGATCTGGGTATCATCAGTTGAGAGTTCGTGATCAGGACGTAGCCAAGACTGCATTCCATACTCGCTATGGGCATTACGAGTTCCTAGTGATGCCATTTGGTTTGACTAATGCGCCGGCTATATTCATGGATCTGATGAACCGTGTCTTCAGGGAGTATTTGGACAAGTTTGTCGTGGTCTTCATTGACGACATCCTGGTTTATTCGCGTAATACGGAAGAGCATGTTTCTCACTTGCGGTTGGTACTACAGACTCTTCGAGATGAGCAGTTATACGCCAAGCTGAGCAAGTGTGAGTTCTGGATGGATAGAGTGGTCTTTCTTGGCCATATCATATCCAGGGAAGGGATTTCTGTTGATCCAAGCAAGATTGAAGCGGTACTTAATTGGTCGCGTCCGACGACGGTTGCTGAGATCCGTAGTTTTCTGGGTCTAGCAGGGTATTATCGTCGCTTTATTCTGAACTTCTCTCAGTTAGCTCGACCGTTGACGCAGCTTACCCGCAAGGGTGTGGATTTCGAGTGGTCCTCCGAGTGTGAGGAAAATTTCCGTGAGCTTCGACGGCAGTTGACTTCTGCGCCGGTGTTAGCATTACCGTCAGGATCTGGAGGGTATGTAGTTTACACAGATGCTTCTCTTCAAGGGTTAGGTTGTGTCCTGACTCAGAATGGGCATGTGATCGCATACGCTTCTAGACAGCTGAAGCTTCACGAGGACAACTACCCAGTCCATGATTTGGAGTTAGCAGCCATTGTGTTCGCTTTGAAGATCTGGCGTCATTATTTGTATGGCGAGAAATTTGAGATCTTCACCGACCATAAGAGTCTCAAGTATTTGTTCACTCAGGTGGAGTTGAACATGAGGCAGAGACGTTGGATGGACTTGCTTAAGGACTATGATTGCGAGATTAAGTACCATCCGGGAGCTGCTAATCTCACCGCTGATGCTTTGAGTCGCAAGGTGCGATTATCCGCACTTCAGACTTGTTCGATGTCTAGTGCGATCAGTGACTGTTGTACTTCAGGTTATACCTTCAAGCATAAGAAAGGTATGCAGAGTATCCAGATGTTTGCGATATTATCTGAGCCAGCCTTGTACTCGCGGATCCAAGATGCTCAGATGTCTGATTCGAAGACCCAGCGTTTAGCTCGTCTAGCTAACGAGGGTAGATCGTCTGGATTTCATTATCAGTCAGATGGCTTTCTGTGTTTGTCTGGTAGGCTTGTGATTCCACAGGATGAAGAGTTGCGAGAGGAGATTTTATCTCAGGCACATCGCAGTAAGCTGAGTATTCATCCTGGGAGCAACAAGATGTACAAGGACCTATGTACTCGTTTCTGGTGGAAGGGAATGAAACACAGTGTTTATCAGTTTGTTTCGAGATGTTTGGTGTGTCAACAGGTCAAGGCAGAGCACCGACGACCTGGAGGATTGCTTCACAGTCTGCCTATTCCTGAGTGGAAATGGGAGTTTATCACAATGGACTTTGTGACCCATTTGCCGGTATCCCCGAGGAACTGTGATGCTATCTGGGTTGTGGTGGACCGACTCACCAAGTCAGCGCATTTCATTGCCTATAGCCGAGAGTACTTTGTATATCGCATGGCACAGATGTATATTCAGGATATCGTCCGACTTCATGGAGTGCCTGTGAGCATTGTCAGCGATCGGGACCCCAGGTTTACTTCTAGGTTCTGGGGGAGTGTTCAGCGTGCGATGGGTACTACTCTCAGTTTGAGTACAGCCTATCATCCGGAGACTGATGGTCAGTCAGAGCGCACTATCCGTACGTTAGAGGATATGCTTAGAGCGTGCGTCATTGATTTTGGTTCAGCCTGGCAGGATCATTTGCCGTTGATCGAGTTCACTTACAACAACAGCTATCATACTATTATTGGGATGGCACCTTTTGAGGCGTTGTATGGGCGACGTTGTCGTACTCCACTCTTCTGGGAAGAAGTGGGGGAGAGACAGGCTGAAGGACCGGAGTTTATCCAGCAGGCGATAGACATTGTTGATCAGATCAAGAAACGGATTAAGACTGCACAGGATCGTCAGGCCAGTTATGCTAATATCAAGCGTAGGCCTTTGCAGTTCGAGGTCGAGGAGAAAGTGTTTCTGAGAGTGTCACCTTTCCACAAGATTCTCAGATTTGGCCTTAAGGGCAAGTTGTCTCCCAGATTTATCGGTCCGTTTGAGATCTTGGAGAGTATTGGCGATTTGGCTTATCGACTAGCATTGCCACCGCATCTATCCAGCATTCACGACGTGTTCCACGTATCTCTGTTGCGACGGTATGTGGCGGATGAATCTCATATTCTGCAGCGATCTGAGGTTCAGGTAGACAAGGATTTGACTTATGTTGAGAAACCTCTTCGCATCCTTGATTATAAGGATAAGGTTTTACGGAACAAAGTCATCCCTTTGGTTTTAATTCAGTGGCAGCGCCGAGGCACTGAGGAAGCTACTTGGGAGCTTGAGGACAGGATGCGTAAAGACCATCCTGAGTTGTTTTGATTTCATTCTTTAAGTTGTATTCAGTTGCAAACTCTGTAAACGTTTGATTTGAATAAAGAATGTTTCTGATTTCTGTATTTGCATTCGGTACTTAAGATCTGATTTCGAGGACGAAATATCTTAAGTGGGGGAGAATGTAGTAGCCCGTGCCCTAATTGAGTAATTAAAGGATTAATGCTAATTAATTGAATTAGGTATCGGACGGATCGGAAGCTCCGAAGGCACGATCGGAAGCTCCGAACAGGATCGGAAGCTCCGATGAGCGATCGGAGGCACCGATGTTATTACGTCAGGCATGACGTGTGGTTGGATCGGAAGCTCCGATCAGGACCGGAAGCTCCGATCACCCCTATCCGGAGTCAACAAGTGATATTTTGACACGTGGCAGATCAGGATCTTCGGAAGCTCCGATGGCAGGATCGGACTTTCCGATCGAGGTTCGGACGTTCCGATCAAGGATCGGAAGTTCCGATCGTTGTCTATAAATAGAAGGCCGAGGCTTCACTTTCATTTGCCAATTCCGAGTTCTCCTTTCCTTTCTAGTCCTTTTGGAGCTGTTCTAGTCTTCTTAGTCTTGGTCCGGAGGTCGGAGAGGCGTTCGGTAGTCGTAGCGGAGTCGTGCCCAAGTTCTAGAGGCATCGACATCAAAGGGCTAACGACGGACGAAGGTATAGCTTTGCTCCCTATAAATATTTAGGAGTATGAAATAGCTTAGTTAAGGCTTTTAGAGCACTTTAATGATAGTAGTATCATTTGGCAGTGTAGAGCAGACTGTAGGCGTGGACCTAGAGTTGGTAGAGCTTTCACTGTTTTGAGGTACGAAAGTACTATTCGAGATATCCTGACTGAGTATGCATGTATTATATGACTGCATGATTTATATGCCATGATATTATGCTGCATTCATTTGCATCTTGCTGTATCTCCTTCGAGATGTCTGTAGTAGGGTTGTACCCTATCCTGTTAGTCGATGGACTTCCATCGATTTGGGTCCGGCGTATCCACGGTTATCTCGGTATGGGAGCCACCTCCTGAAGCGATGGCACAGCGTGCTACATTTCAGGGCCCGGTCTGTCTCTGTTATCTGATCTTTGACCTCGAGTCTATAGGGAGTTCACTTTGCATGCATGTATACTCATACTCTCGCACTGAGCGTTTTATGCTCACGTCTCGTACTCTGTATTTTCTGGACACCCTATTCCATGGGGCAGGTTTGCGATTGGACGAGGAGGGTGGATCCAGGAGGGGCTAGTCAGTGGTTGGCCAGCTGGAGCTTCGTCTAGGTTTTATTACTGTTGTTTGGGTTTATACAGCTATTCGATTTGGTTGTATATTATTGGATAAATTACAGATTCCTATTCTTGGGATTGTATAATGTTTATGGTTTCCGCAGTTTTATTCTGATATCTGTTTTATTAAGTTAATTGCATGCCTAAGTTCTGTTTAGTAGGTGATCCGGGTAAGGGTCACTACACAGCTAGCCGTGGGCTCACAACTCCTTGTGACTCGGAACAACAATTTCCGACTTGCCCATCGAATCATGGTATGAGCGCCTAGCAACATCGCCCCATGATTCCCTAGGTATCACTGATAGTTCCTGCAAGAACCAATAGATTTTGGTTAGCGTACAGTACGGTCCCTTCATCCATATATCCCGATCGAATCAACAACCATTGGTATATCGAGAGTCGTTCGAGATTCGATAACTATGCAATACATCTTGAAGATCAAATAGTGACATCGCATGTGTTACTAAGAAACCATTTCTTAAAACACATCATGTACTCTGGCCAGAGATTCGTCACACTAATATCTCCTCAGATCGCATAGGATATCCACACTCGCAAGTATGTGGTGAATCCTTGACAACAAAGCATCGACTCCTATATGTGTTGTAACTGTACCCAATCCCGACACCTGATGACCCCAATAGAGTCGGTAAACGAGTCAAAGCACAGTACTAGCATATAGAGTCTCAATGATGTTTCAAGTAGTAAGGACTAATGGTGTACAACCAAAACCGCGTACTTTATCCACTCGATAAGTGATAACCACTTGGAAAGTCCGGATAGGGTAGTTCGATCATTCATCGTATGAATATCCATTTGCATGCTTCGAACATCTCTATGTTCCTTACCAATGAAACGTGGTACTCTGCATCGCAAATGCTAGTCTCAAACTCGAGCGATCCTTATCCTTATTATCGGACGGCTCAATCGACTAGGAACAGTTTAGAATATACAGTGACTATAAGATGTGTTTCATGATAGACATCTCCATGTTCTACCACATCTTACATACACTATAGTATATTCAAGGTCTTTATCAAAACAACAATAGTATATCACAATATAACAATATGAAGAAAGATAAAGTCATTGCCATTAATAAAAGTGTAAATTATATTAAACAAAAGATTGTTTATGCAAAGAGTCATCAAAGCCCTTAGCCATAAGTTGGCTCACCGGGCACCTACTCTTTCACACATCCAAACAACTGCCACAAGCACGAGATATCATGATCGAACCCACTCAAAACGTCTTGCGCAAGAACTCACAACCCCACCGATCTAACCCACCCCTACTTTTGGGGATGCAAACCTTACTGGAGTTTCAAGCTTATTCTCAACCTCATATGCAATCAATGATATTCGGACACAAAGATGTGAGAAATCAACCCGTGCTCCAATAAAGAGAACGGGACTCACACGACTTGCTCGCCGATCCATGATAGCAATGACCATAATGTGACTTCCGGCCCCACAAGCATCCTAAACCGAGGAACTTTGATGATCGCATTGGAGCTTAAGAACAACAATGACGAACACCTACACATGCTTGATTCCCAAACACCGATATTCCTTCTTTCCGACCAACCGTAATAGAAAACAAGCCTACAAAGACTTCGCGATCCGCATGTATAAAAAGCTCATGCATGCAATATAGCAAGAAACGGGGTGCAAAATGATGTCGGGGTAAAAAAACGCCCCTGCCGGCCGCCGGCCGGAAAACCCGCCGGAGCGGCGGCCGGAAGGGGCGCCCATCGGGGAAGGTTGTCATGAGGTTGGACGAGCATGGGGGGCAATGGCAAGCATTGCCCCAACACCTCAACCAAGCCCATGGCCAAACACCCTCCTCCCCCTATAGTATACTTAGGAGAAAAAACCCAAGTTTCAGGAAAAGTGGGTTTTTGGGCTGAGGAATCATAATAAATTTTTTCTTTTTTTAAACATTTTTTTTGGGCCAAATGTGAATCCGACCACAAACATGCCTTATTTATGCATGAAACTCGAGGGAAATCAATATTTGTGCCGTGAGAATCATCAATTTACTCGCTCGTTTGTGTTACGTGCCGCACGGGGCCGCCCGCCCGTGCGCTTGGTGCCCCTAACTTGGGCACTCATGGTGGCACAAATCCGACGCCTTAGATGCATTATTTATGCATGAAAACTCGAGAGAAAACAACATTGTGCCATGAGAATCAAAGTTTGGCTCGCTCATTTGCGCAATGTGCCGCAAGGGGCAGTCAGCTCGTGCGCACGGTGACCCCAACTTGGGCACTCATGGGGGCACGAATCCGACGCCTTAGATGCATTAATTATGCATGAAAACTCGAGAGAAAACAACATTGTGCCATGAGAATCATAGTTTGGCTCGCTCGTTTGCGCTACGTACCGCACGGGGCAGCCCTCCCGTGCGCACGGTGCCCCTAACTTGGGCACTCATGGTGGCACGAATCCGACGCCTTAGATGCATTACTTATGCATGAAAACTTGAGAGAAAACAAAATTGCGCCGTGAGAATCATAGTTTGGCTCGCTCGTTTGCACTACGTGCCGCACGTGGTCGCTCGCCCGTGCGCACGGTGCCCCCAAATTGGGAACTCATAGTTGCACGAATCAGACGCCTTAGATGCATTATTTATGCATTAAAACTCGAGAGAAAACCACATTGTGCCGTGAAAATCAAAGTTTGGCTTGCTCGTTTACGCTACGTGCCGCACGTTGTCGTCCGCCCGTGCGTACACTGCCCCTAACTTGGGCACTCATGGTGGCCCGATTTCGACGCCCTAGATGCATTATTTGCACGAAGGATGATAACAAAATTGTTTAATTTGAATCATTCATGCTAATCGGACGTTTGAGTTACGTGCCACATTTACTTTCATTTATTTTCCATGGAGCTTGCAACTTAGGTACCTTTTTCGTGGATCACGGGCAAGTATCAAGTGCCAAGTACACACACGTTTTATTTTCCCAAGTTTTGGGGATGCGCACACCCAAGTACCAAGTGCCAAGTGCGAGCACGTTTTACATTGTCCATGTTCCGACCACATGCTTACGCCGACGTGCGCATGTGCCACCTACGCGCACATTTCATTTGCCTAATATTCGGGCAGTCGCACGTTTTGCTTCGCCCATGTTCTGACCACACGCGCACGCCGCCGTGCCCAAGTGCCAAGTGTAAAGTCAGGTTTGAAACACATGAAAGCGGTTGGATTATGTTCTTTTTCCCTAATGAAGAAGAGAAAAAGAGGGTTCTGGAGGGTGGCCCATATCTTGTATTTGGGAGACACTTGTTCCTCAAAGATTTACCTCCGTGCTTCCTTTTTCGGGTGGAAGACATGCTAATGCTACCATCTTGGGTCCAAATCCATGGGCTGCCCGTAGATTGTTGGACAACCAAAGCTCTTAGTAAAATTGCCTCGGTCTTAGGAAAGCCAATCCATACAGATGTCCTCACAATGTCTAAAGGAAAATTTTATTTGCTAGAGTGTTGGTTTAAATGGATTCGTCTCAGCCAAGAATTTACGAATGCCCGCTGTTACTTCCTAATGGCATTTTGACTACCCTACAATTTGTGTACGAAACAGAGCCTAAATATTGATCAAAATTCAATTCTCTCGGCCATAGTTTGGAGCAATGTCGTTGGTACACGCCCCCACTAGTTGATGCTAATCTTGATGGTGGTAATCCTAATATTAAGCAACCTGTGGAGGGAAAAAATAAGCCCCGTAGCAGATCCCGGGGGCTGGTAAAAGAGGTAATAGTAGGCCACGAGGATGTGGACATGGATTTAGAGGAGGGCGCAATGGCCCTCAAGGTAGAGGGAGAGGCCGTGGCCCCTCTGGTGGTGATCGTGGGCCTGCTGGGGGTGGAAATACGGTTTACCCGGGAACTTTTGAAGGCACGGGTGATAATGAAATGGAAAGGGCTGGAGAAAATTGCAATGAACAGCCTGTTGAAAAATTGGATGAGAATTTGGATGAGGATGGGGTGATATTTGAAGTCCCAGATGCGAATGGCAATGGGAAGATTGTGGTTGAAGTTTTCGAAGGGGATAGTGATAACGAAGGCTTTGAAACAGTGGTAAGCAAGCGCACCAAGAAAGCAGTGAAGTATCTCAAGCGATTAAGTAAGGGATGCAGCTCGGGGAGCTCCAGCTCTAGCATGACCGAGTACATTGAGGTCAACCCAAGAACCTGGTTACCGAATATGACTGCAAAATCTTTCCTACTGAACAATGCACAAATCAGGGCCCGACGACTTAAAGTCGTCGATCGTCACCCATGAAGATTGCATGTTGGAATGTGAGGGGCCTCAACAAGCCCCTCAAACAGAAGAATGCTCAGGGAGTGTTGAAGAAACACAATTTGAGTATTCTTGGGTTACTTGAAGTCAAGATTAAGCCTAATCTTTTGGATCGTATGATGGACACTAAGTTCCTGGGGATGCCCTTCTTACACAACTTCCATGTGTGTCCTAATAGCCGCATTTTGATCATGTGGGACTCTAAGATGGTACACTTGGATCTTCTAGAGATGACTGATCAATTTATACATGTGACAGTCAGCTGTCTTCATACTCATAGGATTTTCCTTGCCACCTTCGTGTATGGTTGGAAATCGATGGTGGCCAGAAGACCTCTTTGGGATTTTTTGCTTAGAAGGGGAGATGATATTGACCTTCCGTGGATTCTGATGGGTGATTTTAACTGTGTTAGGCACCCTTATGAGAAAATGGGAGGTGTGCCGGTTGCACCTAGGGAAATGGCAGGCCTTAGGAACTGTATTGCCAGACTTGAGCTCTCAGATGTTAATCATGTTGGGTGTTTCTTCACCTGGTTTAGTTTGGCCATATCGTCTAAACTGGATAGAGTTATGGTTAACCACCATTGGACTGAATCCAACTTGGATGTTTTTGTGGATTTTGTTGCTCCTGGAGTCTTCTCTGATCACTCTTGCAGCGTTATCACCATCTTCAGAGATCATAGACATAGGGCTACCCCCTTCAAATTCTTTAATATGTGGACGATTCATCAAGACTTTCAGATGATTGTTCGAGATAACTAGTTTTATGGAGGGGGTGGCACTGCGCAGTTTGTCATCAAGAAAAAAATGAATGGTATGAAAAGAGTCCTTAAGCAACTCAATGACATGCACTTTAGCCACATTTCGAGCCGTGCTAAGATCGCTAATGAGAAGCTTGTAGAAGCTCAAAGCAGGGCTCTCAATGGGGATGGGGTGGATAACAGTATAGTTGAGTTGAGGAGGAGGGCGGAGTACCTTCTTGAGGCTGAGTGATTATTCCTATCCCAAAAAGCTAAGTGCGAGTACCTCAAGCACAGTGATAGATGTTCAAAATTCATTCATGGTATGATCATGCGGAACATCAAACGTAATAAGATTGTGGCTCTCACCCTTAGAGATGGTTCTACTTCGGTGAACTCGAATGAGATTGCAGATGAATTTGTGGGATATTATAGGAACCTTCTTGGGGTTGCCACAGATAGAGAAGCTTTGGATGAATCAATTATTTCCCTTGGGCCCATTCTACCAGATTCCTGTTGGGATGAGTTGACTAGGGTGGTCAGTGTGGATGAAATCAGAGGTGCATTGGGCAAAATTGAAGATGACAAAGCCCCGGGGCCTGATGGCTTTGGTGCTGCGTTCTTTAAGAAATCTTGGGGCACTGTTGGTGGGGATGTCATTGCTGCGGTGTCGGAATTTTTCAGGAGTGGGAAACTCTTAAAACAATGGAACCATGCGTCAATTGCTCTAGTCCCTAAGACTGATCATGCTACTTCTGTCTCTGATTTTAGGCCTATTTCGTGTTGTACTGTATTGTATAAGATCATATCAAAGATCTTGGCATCTAGATTGGGAAGGGTGATTGAGCCTTTGATAAGCCCGGCGCTGGCAGCCTTTATCCCTGGGCGTTCTATAGTGGAAAATATTCATTTGGCCCAGGAAATGTTGAAACACTATGCGAGGAAAAGGGGCTCTCCACGTTGTATTCTTAAGATTGATCTACAAAAATCCTATGATACAGTTCATTGGGAATTTTTACGAGATTCTCTCCGGCTCCTTAATTTCCCTCCTGTATTTGTTTCTTGGATTATGGAGTGTGTTTGTTTGACCTCGTTCTCTATTTCATTTGGGGGCCAACTTTACGGACTCTTTAAGGGCGCGAGGGGCCTGCGTCAGGGTGACCCCCTCTCCCCCCTCCTCTTTGTCATTTGCATGGAAATGCTTTCGAGATCCCTATTGCAAGCATCTAGGCTGCCAGACTTCCAATTCCACCCTAGATGTGAGGCATTGAGTATTACTCATCTTGTTTATGCTGATGATCTATTAATCTTGGCTAAGGGTGAAACTCATAGTGTAAAAATTGTATTGGACTGTGTGGACAAGTTTGGGAAAACAGCTGGCCTCCGGGAAAATGCCTTGAAGTCCAATATCTTCTTGGCAGCAGTTAAGGAGCCAATTAAAAGGGACATTATTAGGATGAGTGGATACCACGAGGGTTCCTTTCCCTTCCGTTAATTGGGAATCCCTTTGGCAGCAGGGCGATTGACAGAGAGAGACTACAGTGGTTTGGTGGACACCATCGCCAAGGAAGTGGCTGCTTGGCCCAGACATACCCTTTCCTATGCAGGTAAGTTGGTACTGATCCGATCGGTTGTACAGGGTGTGGAATGTTTCTGGCTTTCTATCTTGCCTATCTCTTGCGGGGTAATAGACAAGATTGAAAAGAAATGTAGAAGCTTTATGTGGACTAGCAAGCACCCCCTTATCTCTTGGCGTAAAGTTTGTTCTCCTCTTAATGATGGTGGGTTGGGGCTTAGAGATCTGAGAATCTGGAATAAGACGTTGCTTGCAAAGACGCTTTGGGATATCCATAAGAAAAAAGATTCTCTGTGGGTAAAATGGATTAACCACTATTATTGGGATAATGTCATGGATTGGACAATTAGGAAAGATGATACCAGCCTAATTAAGAAACTAGTGGAGATCCGGGATGAATTGGCCCTTAAGTTTGGTAACTGGGAAGGGTGAAAGAGTGGGTGCCCAGTGAGCCAACTTGTGGCTATGGGCTTTGATGACTCTTTGTACAAACGATCTTTTGTTTAATATAATTTACACTTTTATTAATGGCAATGACTTTATCTTTCTTCATATTGTTATATTATGATATACTATTATTGTTTTGATAAAGACCTTGAATATACTATAGTGTATGTAAGATGTGGTAGAACATGGGGATGTCTATCATGAAATACATCTTATAGTCACTGTATATTCTAAACTGTTCCTAGTCGATTGAGCCGTCCGATAATAAGGATAAGGATCGCTCGAGTTTGAGACTAGCATTTGCGATGCGGAGTACCACGTTTCATTGGTAGGGAACATGGAGATGTTCGAAACATGCAAATGGATATTCATAGGATGAATAATTGAACTACCCTATCCGGACTTTCCAAGTGGTTATCACTTATCGAGTGGATAAAGTCCGCGGTTTTGGTTGTACACCAATAGTCCTTACTACTTGAAACATCATGGAGACTCTATATGCTAGTACTGTGCTTTGACTCGTTTACCGACTCTATGGGGGTCATCAGGTGTCGGGATTGGGTACAGTTACAACACATATAGGAGTCGATGCATTGTTGTTAAGGATTCACCACATACTTGCGAGTGTGGATATCCTATGCGATCTGAGGAGATATTAGTGTGACGAATCTCTGGCCAGAGTACTTGATGTGATTTAAGAAATGGTTTCTTAGTAGCACATGCGATGTCACTAATTTGATCTTCAAGATGTATTGCATAGTTATCGAATCTTGAGCGACTCTCGATATACCAATGGTTGTTGATTCGATCGGGATATATGGATGAAGGGACCGTACTGTACGCTAACCAAAATCTACTGGTTCTTGTAGGCACTATCAGTGATACCTAGGGAATCATGGGGCGATGTTGCTAGGCGCTTTACCATGATTCGTTGGGCAAGTCGGAAATCGTTGTTTCGAGTCACAAGGAGTTGTGAGCCCACGGCTAGCTGTATCCCTGAACCATTGAGGGTCACACAGTGTAATGGAGTTTTAATCCCCGTTGAGATAGTTAAATTTAAAGAGTTAAATTTAATGAATAAAGAAGTTGGACTTCTTAAATAAGAGTAAGGGAGTAGGATTTCCTAAAATGACATAGGGATGGACATTTTTGGAAACCACTGAATTCGGATTCAGGAAAATTTATCTTGACTTTAAAATGTGCAGAAATGGTTTCTGTGCACATTGGTAAAATCGGTTTATCAATCGGAGTCACGATGAATTTTATATTAATTTCTGATCATGCGGGCTTTGCTTGTCGGGCCTCAACTTATGACTAATGGGCCCTAAGGTGTTAGTGACCTGCATTATAAATAAGTTATTGCAGTACAGAAATTGCACACAACAGGTCATAATTTGAGAGACAGAAAAATCGAAACCCTAGCCTTCTCTCTCTAGAATTTTCGGCCGTCCCCTCCTGCTCTGCCCGAGAAAATTTCGGTCTGTGATTTTGAATCGCAGTCAGGAATAACGAATCAGATTCGTTTCATCTCTTCGCAGAAAACTTCTGACAGATTTTCTAGTGCAATCTGTCAGAGGGATTTAAACCTCTATTCGTGGACCTGATAGAAGGAGTTCATCAGTTCCTGGGAGATACAAGAAGCGCAGAGAAATCTGTGTGGTGTCCAATAATCTCGCTTCGAGATTGAAGGTAAAATTTAATAATTGTTATTTAATTTTACACACACTAATAATTTAATCGTTGAACGGTTGATACCCACACTATGGAATTGTTCCATAATAAAATTTTTAAACTTCCGCTGCACCGGGTATCAATCGTGATTGATCTGAACGCCAGTTTTCCAACAGTGGTATCAGAGCCAGGTTGCTCAGATCAAACGATTAAATTAATCGATTGTACAAAAATTTTTGAGTCTCGGTTTTTGAAACAAAATAAATATTTTTAAATAAAAAATTTTTTTTCGGGGCAAAACCCGGGCAGCGATTGGATCGCTGCCCGGTGGGGCAGCAATTGTTGCTGCCCCGGGCGGCGCACGGCGCCGCCCAAAGGGGGCGCACGGCGCCGCCCACGGCGTCGCCCAGGGGGCGGCGCTCAGCGCCGCCAGGGCAGCGCGCGGCGCTGCCCAGCGCAGCGCTGGGCGCTGCGCAGGGCAGCGCACGGCGCCGCCCAGCAGCGGCGCCAGGCGCCGCCAGGGCAGCAACTGTTGCTGCCCTAAAGGGGCAGCCGGGCTGCCCCGGCCCGCGCCCACGGGTGCGGGCCGGCCCGGGAGTGTCCCGGGCGGCCCGCGGGAAAAATTAAATTTTTTATTTTAAAATTAATTTTAATGTGTTAAAATTTTATTTTTGGTTCGGTCAAAAATTGTTTTTGATTGGTTCACGAGATTTCGGATCGAATTGTTCGAGTCCGTAAACTTTAAAATTGATTTTTGGATAAATTTGAATTTTTGGAAAATTTTAATATTTTATCCTTAAATTGAATTTTGAAATCAATTATTTTTGGTACAATTGATGATAAGATTTGATCTTATGAATATATTAAGTAAAATATGATTTTATCTATAAAATTGGATTTTATAGATAAAATATGATTTTATTTGATAAAGAGATAAAATATGATTTTATATGTAAAATGAGATTTCATATATAAAATATGATTTTATCATGTTTAAATTTGAAATGTCACTGCATGTTATCCAATAAATTAATTTTGAATTAAATATTATTGGATAAGGATGATCGATTGCCATGACCAATTTTGTAGGTGTATGTTAGGAATTTACATTTGTTTTTATTGTTGTTGGTTTTATTAATGGGCCTGGTTTATGGCCCTATATGAATGTCATATGTAATAAAAGTGGGCTTGGTTTATGGCCCGTTCCCACCCCTAAAAATGTATCCCCTGCTTGTCATTGTTATTTATTGTAAATACATTAGATTTAGTGGGAGATCAAGATTTGAAGATGGTGGGCCCAGCAGACAATAAAGACGAAGAAATGTAAATTGGAAGCTAATGTAATAGGATTGCATTGCATACTGCATATTACCTAGGATTGGACTAAGACTCGTGATTGGCAACCACGGGTCAATTAGAAATGGAATCGATCATCCTATATAATATATGATATTATGATTGTATGCATGTTTTAGACATAATTGCGTGAATCCGGGAAGCATGCAATAATTTGAAAAATTGATGAGACAAATTTTTATAATTAAAAATCCCTCATTTTAAATATGATTTAAAATTGATATCAAGATAAATAAAGGAAATTTAAATTTGTTTAAATGTTCCTACCTTCCATCAACGGTCAATGTATGTGATGCTACCCGCGGATACGGTCCGGATCATATTATTGGGGGGGCCCGTCCGTCGGAAAGCTGTACATTGGATCGACACATGTTGTAAGTTGGGTGGAACTCCCATGGGATCGGCTCATATTATTGGGGGATCCACATGGCGACCGTCCATCACAACTTAATATTGATGGGTCATCTTGACATGTCACTTTAAACGGCGTCATATTATTGGGCCCATATTGGACATGAGGTAAATACATGGGGGTTGCTTTGGAAGCAATTGGGCTCTACCTTTTGAGAATTATGGTTGGCTGATATTATTCGGGACCATAAGTTTGTCAATTGGACTCCATGTTCTCACTAAGGAAAAAGTTTCCCGTTTTCACTAGAGGGTAGTGAAATCGTTAAAATAGTGGGAGTGAGATTCATAAAATTAAATTCGCCTATTTTATGTCTTAGTAAATTGCTTAAACAATCATCGATAATTGTCTATTTCATCTCAGTAATCCACATGTTTCTATTCTCCAACAAAACAAACTTATTGGCGCAAACAATACAGAATGATTCCATAAGTTAAGATTGTCCTAAGTTCGGAAAAGATTTTCTAAAGTGTTAGAAAAGGCTTCTCCGAAAACAGCCCCGGCTGATGTAACTGCCGAAAGGTTGGCCGAACTAGAGAAATGGTTGGACCATGATCTCAAGGCCAAATGTTACATGCAAAATTGGACAAGTCCAAACAAGTTTGCCATCACTGCAAGAAACCCGGTCATTGGAAACGTAACTGCAAGGAATATCTAGAGCAGTTGGGAACTGCAAAGGGTATGTTCTATATTGAAATAAACATTTCACTTAATACAACTTCTTGGGTATTGGATACCGGATGTGGATCTCACATTTGCAATGATTTGCAGGTGATGACAAGAAGTCGCAGGCTTAGAATGGGTGAGACCCAGCTGAGGCTCGGGAATGGTTCCAGAGTTGAAGCTACGGCCATTGGAGATGTTTGTTTAACTTTGCAGAATGGTTTTAAGTTATTTTTAAGAGATGTTTTATTTGTTCCGGATTTAATTAAAAACATTATTTCTGTTTCTATGCTAGATAGAGATGGTTATTCTTGCAATTTTGTGAATGAGATTTGCAATATTTACAAGAATGAATGTTTGATTGGAAATGGACAACTTGAAAACGATCTATACAACTTAAAACTAAAAGACGTTCCAATAAATTATATTGATAAACCGGAGACAACAAACAAAAGGAAAATCGATAGTCAAAACCCAGCAAACCTTTGGCACGCTAGACTAGGTCATATTTCCTCAAGGAGGATGAACAAGCTAGTGGGAGAGGGCATGTTTGATATGTCTGATATTAACTCTCTACCTACTTGTGAATCCTGCCTAAAAGGAAAAATGACTAAATCTCCTTTTAAGGGGAAACCTGAGCGTAGTCAAAATCTGTTGGATTTGATCCATACAGATGTTTGTGGACCATTTAGAGTTGGGACTCAATATGGCCACACCTACTTCATTACCTTTACTGACGATTATTCAAGGTATGGGTATTTATATTTAATGAAATATAAGTCTGAAGCATTTGAAAAGTTCAAAGAATTCAAGGCTGAAGTAGAAAACAAGCTAGGTAAAAGTATTAAAGCACTTCGATCGGATCGAGGTGGAGAATACTTAAGTACCGAGTTTTTGGACTATCTAAAAGAGAATGGGATTCTCTCTCAGTGGACTCCTCCTATGACACCACAGCTGAATGGTGTATCGGAGCGTCGTAATCGAACTTTGTTGGACATGGTTCGATCCATGATGAGCTTCACTGAGCTTCCACCTTCGTTTTGGGGCTATGCGCTTGAAACGGCGGTATTGTTGTTGAACAACGTCCACACTAAAGCAGTGGACAAAACACCATACGAGTTATGGAATGGCAAAGCTCCTAAGTATTCGTACTTGAGGATTTGGGGATGTCCTGCTTACGTGAAGCGGACAGTGGGAGATAAGTTGGATAGTCGATCCAGCTTATGTTATTTTGTAGGGTATCCGAAGAATTCAATCGGATATTATTTCTATTATCCTGCTGAAACAAAGGTGTTTGTTTCTAGGAATGCCACCCTCTTGGAGAAGGAGTTCTTATTGGATAAGAAAGGCGAGATGATGGAACTCGAAGAAGTTCGAGAAGAACCCGAAATACAAAATAACGATCCTATGCCTCAGGAACCATTACCGGACACGCCTGAACCTAGAAGATCCGAGAGGACTTCTAGACTTCCTGTTCGATATGGTCTTCTTCTTGAAGGGGATCAAGATGAACCCGACATTGGATGTGATCCAAGAAACTTCAAGGAAGCAATTTCTGATGCGGATTCAAATTTATGGCTTGAAGCTATGCAGTCTGAATTGGATTCGATGCATACAAACCAAGTTTGGTCTTTAGTAGATCCTCCTGATGGAATTGTTCCAATAGGGTGTAAATGGATCTACAAGAGAAAGCTTGGGCCTGATGGTAAGGTATTGACCTACAAGGCACGATTGGTGGCAAAAGGTTATACTCAAAGACAAGGAGTTGACTATGATGAAACCTTTTCACCAGTTGCAATGTTCAAGTCCATAAGAATCCTTATTGCCATAGCTGCATGGTATGACTATGAGATATGGCAAATGGATGTGAAGACTGCTTTTCTTAATGGAGACATTAAGGAAGAAATCTATATGAAGCAGCCAGAGGGGTTCACATCCATGGGAAGCGAGCATAAGGTATGCAAGCTTCAGAGATCAATTTATGGTCTAAAACAAGCATCAAGAAGTTGGAACCAGAAATTTGATGAAACAATAAAAGATTTTGGTTTCATCAAGAACCCGGAGGAACCGTGCGTGTACAAGAAAGTAGTTAAGGATGCTGTGACATTCTTAGTACTTTATGTTGATGACATCCTACTCATTGGGAATGATGTAGGGATGTTACAGTCAACAAAGATATGGTTATCAGGTAGATTCTCGATGAAGGATTTGGGTGAGGCATCCTACATTCTTGGGATACAGATCTATAGAGATAGATCTAAGAGAATGATAGGACTCACTCAATCAACCTACATCGACACCATATTGAAACGGTTTTCAATGGATGGGTCCAAGAGAGGACATCTACCCATGTGTCATGGAGTTTCTCTATCCAAGTCTATGTGTCCCAAGACTGATGAAGAGATAGAGAATATGACACATGTACCATATGCGTCAGCTATAGGTAGTATCATGTATGGGATGATATCTACCAGACCGGATGTAGCATTTGCTCTGAGTGTCACGAGCAGATATCAGTCTAATCCTGGTCAAATGCATTGGAAAGCCGTGAAGGACATTCTTAAGTACTTACGAAGGACTAAGAATATGTTCATGGTATATGGAGGACGAGATCTGAAATTGGAAGGCTATACCGACTCTAGCTTCCAAAGTGACGTGGATGACTCGAAGTCAACCTCTGGATTTGTGTTCATGCTCAATGGCGGTGCTGTCTCTTGGAAGAGTTCCAAGCAGGACACCACAGCGGATTCCAGCACTGAGGCTGAATACATTGCAGCATCAGCTGCTGCTAAAGAGGCCGTTTGGATGAGGAAGTTCGTCCAAGAGTTGGGCGTCATTCCTGAATTTGTTGTTCCAGTCCCGGTGTACTGTGACAACACGGGTGCCGTTGCTCAAGCAAAGGAACCAAGGTCTCATCAAAGATCCAAACACGTACTGAGGAAATACCACATCATCCGGGAGATTGTGGAAAGAGGAGACATCACTGTCGAACGAGTGGCCTCTGCAAACAATATCGCTGATCCGCTTACTAAGCCCTTGCCAGGACCATTGTTTGATAAACATCGCGAAGCAATGGGTCTACGTAGTATGACTAGTTGGCTATAGGGCAAGTGGGAGATTGAAAGAGTGGGTGCCCAGTGAGCCAACTTGTGGCTATGGGCTTTGATGACTCTTTGTACAAACGATATTTTGTTTAATATAATTTACACTTTTATTAATGGCAATGACTTTATCTTTCTTCATATTGTTATATTATGATATACTATTGTTGTTTTGATAAAGACCTTGAATATACTATAGTGTATGTAAGATGTGGTAGAACATGGGGATGTCTATCATGAAATACATCTTATAGTCACTGTATATTCTAAACTGTTCCTAGTCGATTGAGCCGTCCGATAATAAGGATAAGGATCGCTCGAGTTTGAGACTAGCATTTGCGATGCGGAGTACCACGTTTCATTGGTAGGGAACATGGAGATGTTCGAAGCATGCAAATGGATATTCATAGGATGAATAATCGAACTACCCTATCCGGACTTTCCAAGTGGTTATCACTTATCGAGTGGATAAAGTCCGCGGTTTTGGTTGTACACCATTAGTCCTTACTACTTGAAACATCATGGAGACTCTATATGCTAGTACTGTGCTTTGACCCGTTTACCGACTCTATGGGGGTCATCAGGTGTTGGGATTGGGTACAGTTACAACACATATAGGAGTCGATGCATTGTTGTCAAGGATTCACCACATACTTGCGAGTGTGGATATCCTATGCGATCTGAGGAGATATTAGTGTGACGAATCTCTGGCCAGAGTACTTGATGTGATTTAAGAAATGGTTTCTTAGTAGCACATGCGATGTCACTAATTTGATCTTCAAGATGTATTGCATAGTTATCGAATCTTGAGCGACTCTCGATATACCAATGGTTGTTGATTCGATCGAGATATATGGATGAAGGGACCGTACTGTACGCTAACCAAAATCTACTGGTTCTTGTAGGCACTATCAGTGATACCTAGGGAATCATGGGGCGATGTTGCTAGGCGCTTTACCATGATTCGTTGGGCAAGTCGGAAATCGTTGTTCCGAGTCACAAGGAGTTGTGAGCCCACGGCTAGCTGTATCCCTGAACCATTGAGGGTCACACAGTGTAATGGAGTTTTAATCCCCGTTGAGATAGTTAA
>NW_027331762.1:352500-365000 GCF_033568475.1 Henckelia pumila
CACGCCGCCGTGCCCGACGTGCCCAAGTGCCAAGTGCCAAGTGCCGCATTGCGCATGCGCACGTTTCATTTGCCTAATATCCGGACGTTTTGCTTCTCCCATGTTCCGACTACACGCGCACGCCGCCATGCCCAACGTGCCCAAGTGCCAAGTGCCGCATTGCGCATGCGCATGCGCACGTTTCATTTGCCTAATATCCGGACGTTTTGCTTCTCCCATGTTCCGACCGCACACGCACGCCGCTGTGCCCGACGTGCCCAAGTGCCAAGTGCCGCATTGCGCATGCGCACACGCATGCGTACGTTTCATTTGCCTAATATCTGGACGTTTTGCTTCTCCCATGTTCCGACCACACGCGCACGCCGCCGTGTGCTACAACTTAAATTGTAATTCACCCAAGTGTAGGTTGTCTGCAAGTAATATACTCGTGAGTACGAGATCGATCCACGGAGAGGATGTTGTAAGTTTAATTTTAGCAATAATATATTATAGATGAAAATATTATTATAAAACTTCAAATACACAAATTATAAAATTGTCAAGGTTTCAAAGGTTCATTGTTGGTTTATTTAAGATTGCTTAATAAAAATAAATAAAAGAAACTAAAATAAAAATAAACATAAAAGAACAATGAAATATTTAAACAAGTATATCATATAATATAGTTCCCACTATATTAATATCAACCGATATTTAATACATGGTACCCATAATATATATATAAATGCATAAATATAAATTGACATAAAAGTAAATGTTAGATCAAATCACAATATTTTATTTAGAACATCCGGCAGAGCCACGCTATCGTCTAAATAAAATATATGACTTTATGTTAGATGCGATAAAGTAAATGTTAGTTGCGGAAAAGTAAAAGTTAGATGCGAGAAAGTAAATGTTAGTTGCGGAAAAGTAAATGTTAGTTGCGATAAAGTAAAAGTTAGATGCGAGAAAGTAAATGTTAGTTCAAATCACAATATATTATTTAGAACAACCGACAGTGTCACGCTATCGTCTAAATAATATATATGACTTTATTATAAATAGATACATATATTTATAGTATATAATTATTGTAGTATTTATTGTATCATATTTGACAACAAATCAAGGTAACCACATTCAAGGTACCAAGCATTTGATGTAAATAGATAACAACAAATCATCCAAAATTATACTTGACCAACAATGAAACCTTTTCACCTTGACATAAAAAGATTTAGCTTTCCATGAACATTAAACTCAAGAATAAAGATAAAAGAAATTTCATACTTGAACTTGAGAAACTTGCACACTCAAACTTTTATTCTCACACACACAATATTTATTTTACAAATGAAGAATTCTCTACACTCTTGCACACTACAAAGCTTATACAACACATCTATTTATAGGCCAAATGAGAGCAAGAGTCCAAGGCTCATTAAATGTGAAATAGTAAAGTTGGTGGGTGCTTGTCTCCTTGAATGTCAATACCATGACCCAACTTTAATTGGCATGTTTGATGCCTTAGACCACCGATTCAGCCTTTCTTTTCAACATAGAACACGTAGGATATTTTGTGTAGATGTGTTTGGACAACTCATTCACCCCTTTTGGATAACATATGAAATACTTATGATATTTTTACTCCAAGCTGGTCATAGTAAAAGTAAATCTATCTCCATTTTGATGTTTGATTATTTTGATCATCTTAATGAAGTTTTTGGAATTTCCTGTCTTCTACAAAGTTGAAGATGCCTCTTTTGTGATTCTACAGGTTTTGAGATTACTCCATTATGACCTCTGTAGCTTGAGTAATTTTATTTTTACCAAACCTGCGTAAACCGTAAAATACAACATTTTAGTAAAACATTTAAATATAAACACATAACACTAAAATAATACAACTTCATAATTTTAATTAAACTTAAATTTTAAAACACACTTTTTAACATATAAATAATTACAAATTTTAAGTTTCATCACACCCCCAAACCGGCTAATTACTAGTCCCTTAGTAATAAAATATCATAAAATATCATAAAATCACAAGTTAGATTTTTATTCCTTAATATATATATTTAAATTTGCAAACTTTGAAATTTTAAAAACACACTTGTGAGGAGATCATATGTTTATTTATAAATCTCATTATCAACCAATATATCAATATGTAATTGGATGGGCTATACATATATATTTCACACAATATCAAAATATTAAATATATATAATTTCTTTTTTTTACATAAATATTTTCTAAAAACTTTGAGAATAATATAATTAAAAGGATAATAGAAATCATTTTCATAACATGTATATCATCAAGAATATTAATGTAAAAGTCTCAACTCCATATTCTCTCGGGTTAAAGTATTTCATATATAGCTGTTTTTCACTCATGGAGTTGGAAGAAATTATACACTCTTTGAAAATGGCTAGTAAAGCAGACAATCAAATAACCTAATATTGAAAATAAGATAGGATGATTTACAAAGAATAAACCCATTTTTTTTTTGTTTGTTTTTTTTTTTTTTTTTTTGCTTGGCTGCAAAATTGTTTTTACATAATCAAATACCTCCAATAAACTTTGAAAATGTAACATTTTTTTTTTCAAAGTTTATTTATTTTTTTATTTTTTATGAGGTAAATCTATTACATTAATAATTATAGTAGAGATATTAATACTCTACATCTTTACAATCAAACTTCAAACAACTTTGCAGCCAATTTTCATTTTTCTTTTTTTTTTTCTTTTTTTTTTTTTCAAAATGGGTTTAATCTAGTAATCAACCATTTCTTAATAATCAATAAAAGCTTATAAGTTGTTTTCTCAATTCTTACCCCTCACTCACAAAATTTATGTGAGTAACTATTGCACTTTTACAAATTAATTCCCTCAATTATACATGTTATTATTTATTCAATCAATATCACTTTAATTATATACTCATAAAAGTTTTAGAAAATATGTATTTGAAAACACACAATTATATATTATTTATAACTTATATCCCATCAATTATATATTTTCTATTAAATTGATAAAAAGAAGAATAAATAAACATCTATACAAAAAAACTTCATTTTCTTAGTAGTTTGCAATTTAAATATATACGAAATATTAAAATCTAATCTATTGTGATAAGATGATAAATAAAAACTAATGCGTGTCAGGAGTTTTTGACTCCTTACTCTGCCATTGAAAAAGAAAAATAAATATTATTATAGAAATATATTTTTTTTTAAATTTTAAATTTTATTTTTTTTTTTTTTTTTTTAGAGATAAACCCTCCCCCAAACTTGAATATGACATTGTTTTTAAATTTTTATTATTTTTTTTTAATAAAGAGTACATGATGAAAGAGATATCACCTGGAATTATTGAAGATGAGGAACAAACACAAACCATTTCATGACATGTTGAATCAATGATCCAGTTTTCTTTTCTTACTAGTTGGTTGAGACCAATTGATCTTTGTTATAGCTGAATCAGGTTGATGAACAAAAGCTTGGAGATCATCAATTAATTGGTCTTCATTCGAAGCAGAGATGAGCATCCTTCGTGAATTTTCTGAAATAAAATTTTGTTCCACGGCTACATCGAGAAAAGTCAACAAACCATCATAATAGTTATTAATATTCAACAAGCCAACAGGTTTATTATGGATATTAAGTTGTGCCCAAGAAACAACATGAAAAATTTCTTCTAAAGTACCAAAACCACCAGGTAAGGCAATAAAAGCATCAGAATTTTCTATCATTTTAGTTATTCTCTCGTACATTGATGAAACTTTCAACTCTTCCCCAACCGTAACACCTGTAATATTTCCTTCAGCTAAAGCTGTAGGAATAATACCCAAAACCTGACTACCTCCAAGATGAGCTGCTGTTGAAATAGATCCCATTAACCCAATATTGCCTCCTCCGTAAACCAAGTGAATTTTTCTCTCTGCTAACTTTTTTCCAAGATTAATTGCTGCATCAACAAATATTTCATTCTTTCCAGTATTAGAACCACAAAAGACACAAATATTTTTCAATTTTTGTGAAGAAGATCCTGTCATGTTTTTTTCTTTTTTTTTTAAAAAAAAATATAGAGAGAGTTGAGTGATTTTATAAGGAAAACAAGGAATAAGACAGAAATAGGAATACAGATGTGAACAAAATGATGAAAATAGTAAAAAAATAATATATAATAATAACATGCATGCGTATAAACAGTGATGTGATTGTGGCTCACAGTGTTCCTTCAATATTTATGAGTCGAGGGTTGGCTTACCATCCAATTTTCTTATAAATTGGCAAATAGGGTCTTTTTTAGTCAGATTCCCAAGACCATCACCATGACGCTGCGCTTGGAATAGTTTCCATAAATGGAGAAGTTGACCTTGTACATCTCCACTAGAATGCGTCTCAAGAGTCAATGAGATATCATCCAATGACTCTTTACTCAGCCCATTCTTAATGAAATCAATTTTATCTTCTCTATTTGTGGAAACATATCCCAAAGATCTGCATTGTCTATTACAAGTCCATCTGGCACAATTATGACAAACATCTAACCTTTTAGCCCTTCTTTTCTTCACATAGGTACTTTTTCCTAGTCCAGACATATTTCGAACAAGTAAGAATTTTGGAACTTCACCACCTAATCGAACCTTGGCTTCAATTATAAGATGAATATCCTCCGGGATTCCTTTTTGCATAAGCATTCTCAATCTTTCACATCTGCCTTCATAAATCATTCTCAGAACTTTTTTAGAAATAGATGGAAAATATTTACCAAGTTTTTTGATAGCTTCATCCATAATATATATTTATATATATATATATTCAATTATTTTGGGAAATTGAAATAAAACCGACTGAAAGTAGTCACGGAGTACCGTTATCCGCCACTTAACCGGGAAGTGAACTCAATTCTGCAAAAATAAAATAAAAATATAAGTAACAATTAAGTTGGATCATATAAAGGCATAAACTCTTCATTAAGAACTTCATTTTCTATAAACGGTTTAAGTCTTTGCCCATTAACTTTAAATACATTATTATTTTTAGGATTTTCAACATCAACAGCACCATGAGGATAGACAAATTTAACAATAAATGGTCCAGACCATCGCGATCTAAGTTTTCCTGGAAACAAATGCAAGCGAGAATTATAAAGTAAAACTTTTTGTCCGATTTCAAAAGATTTTCTCATAATATTTTTATCATGAAATGCTTTTGTTTTATCTTTATAAATCTTTGCATTTTCATATGCATCATTTCTTAATTCTTCTAGTTCATTTAATTGCAATTTTCTTGATTTAGATGCATCATCTAAATTAGTATTAAACGCTTTAATTGCCCAATAAGCTTTATGTTCAATTTCAACAGGTAAATGACAATGCTTTCCAAAAACTAATCTATATGGTGACATCCCCAATGATGTTTTAAATGCAGTTCTATATGCCCATAATGCATCACTTAATCTTAAAGACCAATCTTTTCGATTTGGATTGACTGTTTTTTCCAAAATTTGTTTTATTTCTTTATTTGCAAGTTCAACCTGACCATTCGTTTGAGGGTGATATGGAGTAGAAACTTTATGTGTAATACCATATTTTCTTAACAACGAAGAAAATGATTTATTTATAAAATGACTTCCCCCATCACTTATTATAGCTCTAGGTATTCCAAATCGACTAAAAATATTTTCTTTCAAAAATTTTATCACAACTTTATGATCATTAGTTCTACATGCAATTGCTTCAATCCATTTTGAAACATAATCGACAGCTACTAAAATATAAGTGAATCCAAAAGATAATGGAAATGGACCCATAAAATCTATTCCCCAACTGTCAAATATTTCAATAATCATGATTGGATTTAAAGGCATCATGTTTCGTTTTGAAATTGAACCCATTTTCTGACAATTTTCACAAGATTTGCAAAATGAATGTGTATCTTTGAATAAAGAAGGCCAATAAAATCCACATTGAAAGATTTTTGCAGCTGTTTTCTTTGACGAAAAATGACCTCCACATGCCTCAGAATGACAAAATTTAATGACACTACTTACCTCATTGTCGGGTATGCATCGTCGAAAAATTTGATCAGGACAATACTTAAACAAATAAGGATCATCCCAATAAAATTTTTTGACCTCTTTCAAGAATTTATTTTTATCTTGTGAACTCCAATGAGAAGGCATTTTATTTGTCACAAGAAAATTTACAATATTAGCAAACCAAGGCATAGTAGTAGCATAAAATAGTTGATCATCCGGAAAATTTTCATTTATTGGTATTTCATTTTGAGATGATTCAGAAATTATTCTTGATAAATGATCGGCTACTACATTTTCTTTTCCTTTTTTATCTTTTATTACAAGATCAAATTCTTGTAACAACAAAATCCATCTTATTAATCTCGGCTTAGCATCTTGTTTATTTGATAAATATTTTATGGCAGAATGATCAGTGTAAACAATAGTAGTAGAACCAATTAAATAGGATCGAAATTTATCTAATGCAAACACTACTGAAAGTAATTCTTTTTCAGTTGTTGAATAATTGATTTGAGCACTATTTAAGGTTCTACTTGCATAATAGATCACATAAGGTTTACCTTCTTTTCTTTGTCCTAACACGGCTCCTACAGCATAATCACTTGCATCACACATTAATTCAAATGGTAAAGACCAATCAGGAGGTTGTAAAATAGGTGATGTAGTTAAAAGATTAATTATCTTTTTAAAAGCAGTTTCACATTCTTGAGTCCATTCAAATTGTGCATCTTTTGTTAAAAGATTTGAAATTGGTTTCGATATTATGCTAAAATTTTTTATAAATCTTCTATAAAATCCCGCATGACCCAAAAATGATCGAATTTCTTTGATCGTGTTTGGTGATGGTAGATTAGCAATAACATCAACCTTAGCTTTATCAACTTCAATTCCTTTTTCAGATATGACATGCCCTAACACAATTCCGGATTTAACCATGTAGTGACATTTTTCCCAATTTAAAACAAGATTTTTTTCTTCACATCTTTTTAAAACTTCTTCCAAATTTTTAAGACAGTTTTCAAATGAGTTTCCAAAAACAGTTATATCATCCATAAAAACTTCCACAAATTCTTCAATCATGTCACTAAAAATACTTAGCATGCATCTTTGAAAAGTAGCCGGGGCATTACATAAACCAAATGGCATTCTTTTAAAAGCAAAAGTTCCGAACGGACAAGTGAAAGTAGTTTTTTCTTGATCTTCTAATGATATTGGTATTTGATAATACCCAGAATACCCATCAAGAAAACAATAATAAGGATTACCTGCCACTTTCTCTAAAATTTGATCTAAAAATGGTAACGGAAAGTGATCTTTTCTAGTTGCATCATTTAATTTTCTATAATCAATGCACATACGCCAACTAGATGGAATCCTAGCTTGTAATAATTCTCCCTTTTCATTTTTTATAACAGTGATGCCTGATTTTTTTGGTACTACTTGTGTTGGACTTACCCATTTACTATCCGAGATTGGATAAATAATTCCGGCATCTAATAGTTTTAAAACTTCATTTTTAACAACTTCTTTCATGTGTGGATTTAATCTTCTTTGTGGTTGTTGATATGTTTTAGCATTTTCTTCCAAGTGAATTCTATGTGTGCAGATTAAAGGATTTATACCTTTTATATCTTGCAAAGTCCATCCAATTGCATTTTTGTGTTTTTTAAGTAGTGTTATTACATCTTCTTCTTGTTTTGGTAAGAGGGTAGAAGATATTACAATAGGATATGTTTGATTTTCACCAAGAAAAGCATATTTTAGTTCTATTGGCAAGGGTTTTAATTCAAGTTTTGGATGATCATTTTCTTTTACTTCTTCAAGTTCATTAATTTCTTCAAATAACTTTGATTTAAAAACATTTTTTGAATCAAAACTTTCCACTAAACAAACTTCAGATTGTTGATTTAAGTTTTCTTGGTGTATATTTTCTTCCACAATTGTTTCTATTACATTATCATCTTCATCTTCATTAATACTTGGTTGTTTACATAAATTGAACACATTAAGTTCTAAAGTCATATTTCCAAAAGACAATTTCATTATTCCATTTCGACAATTAATTAAAGCATTTGAAGTTGCTAGAAATGGACGTCCCAATATTACTGGAATTTCGTTATGTACTTCTATTGGTTGTGTATCCAAGACAATAAAATCCACAGGATATATGAATTTATCGACTTGAACTAACACATCTTCTACGATACCTCTAGGTATTTTGATTGACCTATCGGCTAGTAAAAGAGTGACAGATGTAGGTTTTAAATCTCCCAACTTAAGCTTTTCATAAACTGAATAAGGAATTAAATTCACACTTGCTCCCAAATCTAACAAAGCTTTTTTAATTTTATTTTTTCCAATAATACATGAAATTGTTGGACAACCGGGATCTTTATATTTCAAGGTAGAATTATTTTGAATAATAGAGCTTACTTGCTCCGTTAAGAATGCTTTCTTCTTTACATGCAATTGTCTTTTCACAGTACATAAATCTTTTAAAAACTTTGCATAAGAAGGCACTTGTTTAATAGCATCTAATAATGGAATATTTATTTTTACTTGTTTAAAAACTTCATAAATATCAGAATCATTTTTTTGTTTTTTATTATTTACTAATGCATGAGGAAAAGGAACATGTTTATTTATTTTATCATCAATTTTCTTATTTTTAGGACTCAAAGCATCATCTTTCTCAAAAGTATCAGGATTTGAATCCTTACTCTTTGAGTTTAATTGATCTTTGTTTTCATCACTATATGGATCATTAACTATTTTACCACTTCTAAGAGTAATAACAGATTTTACTTGATCAAATTTTTCTTGATTTTGATTTTTAGGATTAGGTTGTGGTTGAGATGGAAATTTTCCTTTTTCATGAATATTAAGTGCAGATGCAAATTTTGCAAGAGTTTCTTTCAAATCATTCATAGATTGAATGTTTTGAATATTGATAGACTCTTGCTTTTGAATGTATGCATGAATTTCATCTTCAAAATTTTTTCTTGGAGGTGGGATATAAGGAGCATAACCTTGATGATTTTGGTTATTTTGAAAAGGTTGTTGTGAAGGTTGTACATTATTATCGTTCCTCCAACTAAAATTGGGATGATTTCTCCAACCAGGATTGTATGTTTGTGAAAAAGGATCTAATGTTGGTTTTTTAAAATTGTTAACATAATTGGCTTGTTCATGGAGACATTCTTTAAATGAAGGCAAAGTAGGACAATTTTTTGTAAGATGATCATGTGTGTCACATATATGACAAACAATTTCTTGAACACTTTTTAATTGATCACTCTTTTTCATTTCTAATGAATCGATTTTTCTTGCTAAAGATGCAAGTTTAGCTTGAACATCTACATCATCTTTAAGATGATAAATACCACCTCCATTTGTTGAATTATTGGTTTTACTTGGTGGTTCAATTGAGCCTATATTATCCCAATTTTGAGCATTTTCTGCTAATGACTCCAAATATTCCATAGCTTCATTTGGGTTTTTATCTTCAAAAGTTCCATTACACATGAATTCTATCATTTGCCTATCTTTAGGTATTAAACCTTCATAAAAGTGAGAAACTATTCTCCATATTTCAAAACCATGATGTGGGCATGTATTAAGTAACTCTTTATATCTATCCCAACATTGATAAAATGTTTCCCCTTGTTTTTGAGAAAAAGTTGTAATTTGTTTTTTAAAAGAGTTTGTTCTATGGGAAGGAAAAAACTTTTTTAGAAATTGTTGTTGCATTTCTTCCCATGATCTTATTGAACTTGATCTCAAATTTTGCAACCATGTTTTAGCTTTATCTTTTAAGGAAAAAGGGAAAAAGCTTTAATCGAACAGTATCCATGCTACAATTTTGATCATTATAAGTGTTGCAAACCTCCTCAAATTCTCTTAAATGCAAATATGGATTTTCAGAATCTAAGCCATGAAAATTTGGTAAAAGTTGAATGACTTGTGGCTTAAAATTGAAATTAGATGCATCAGGAGGAAAAACTAAACAAGATGGTGTACTAGTTCTTATTGGATTCATATGGTGCCTAAGTGTTCTTGATTGTTCATGTTCTTGATGATGATTATTATTATTATTATCATCTTGATTATTAGAATTATCGTCCATGTTTAAAATATTTTCAGTTACTCGAACAAGTCTACCACTTTGTTTACGACTCCAAACAATCATACACAAAAAAACAACATACTATTTACATAATAACAAAATTAAACTTAATTTATACCTCCCCGGCAACGGCGCCAAAAACTTGCTACAACTTAAATTGTAATTCACCCAAGTGTAGGTTGTCTGCAAGTAATATACTCGTGAGTACGAGATCGATCCACGGAGAGGATGTTGTAAGTTTAATTTTAGCAATAATATATTATAGATGAAAATATTATTATTAAACTTCAAATACACAAATTATAAAATTGTCAAGGTTTCAAAGGTTCATTGTTGGTTTATTTAAGATTGCTTAATAAAAATAAATAAAAGAAACTAAAATAAAAATAAACATAAAAGAACAATGAAATATTTAAACAAGTATATCATATAATATAGTTCCCACTATATTAATATCAACCGATATTTAATACATGGTACCCATAATATATATATAAATGCATAAATATAAATTGACATAAAAGTAAATGTTAGATCAAATCACAATATTTTATTTAGAACATCCGGCAGAGCCACGCTATCGTCTAAATAAAATATATGACTTTATGTTAGATGCGATAAAGTAAATGTTAGTTGCGGAAAAGTAAAAGTTAGATGCGAGAAAGTAAATGTTAGTTGCGGAAAAGTAAATGTTAGTTGCGATAAAGTAAAAGTTAGATGCGAGAAAGTAAATGTTAGTTCAAATCACAATATATTATTTAGAACAACCGACAGTGTCACGCTATCGTCTAAATAATATATATGACTTTATTATAAATAGATACATATATTTATAGTATATAATTATTGTAGTATTTATTGTATCATATTTGACAACAAATCAAGGTAACCACATTCAAGGTACCAAGCATTTGATGTAAATAGATAACAACAAATCATCCAAAATTATACTTGACCAACAATGAAACCTTTTCACCTTGACATAAAAAGATTTAGCTTTCCATGAACATGAAACTCAAGAATAAAGATAAAAGAAATTTCATACTTGAACTTGAGAAACTTGCACACTCAAACTTTTATTCTCACACACACAATATTTATTTTACAAATGAAGAATTCTCTACACTCTTGCACACTACAAAGCTTATACAACACATCTATTTATAGGCCAAATGAGAGCAAGAGTCCAAGGCTCATTAAATGTGAAATAGTAAAGTTGGTGGGTGCTTGTCTCCTTGAATGTCAATACCATGACCCAACTTTAATTGGCATGTTTGATGCCTTAGACCACCGATTCAGCCTTTCTTTTCAACATAGAACACGTAGGATATTTTGTGTAGATGTGTTTGGACAACTCATTCACCCCTTTTGGATAACATATGAAATACTTATGATATTTTTACTCCAAGCTGGTCATAGTAAAAGTAAATCTATCTCCATTTTGATGTTTGATTATTTTGATCATCTTAATGAATTTTTTGGAATTTCTTGTCTTCTACAAAGTTGAAGATGCCTCTTTTGTGATTCTACAGGTTTTGAGATTACTCCATTATGACCTCTGTAGCTTGAGTAATTTTATTTTTACCAAACCTGCGTAAACCGTAAAATACAACATTTTAGTAAAACATTTAAATATAAACACATAACACTAAAATAATACAACTTCATAATTTTAATTAAACTTAAATTTTAAAACACACTTTTTAACATATAAATAATTACAAATTTTAAGTTTCATCACCGTGCCCAAGTGCCAAGTGCCGCATTGCGCATGCGCACGCGCATGTTTCATTTGCCTAATATCCGGACGTTTTGCTTCTCCCATTTCCGACCACACGCGCACGCCGCCGTGCCCAAGTGCCAAGTGCCGCATTGTGCATGCGCATGCGCACGCGCACGCGCACGTTTCATTAGCCTAATATCCGGACGTTTTGATTCTCCCATGTTCCGACCGCACGCGCACGCCGCCGTGCCCAAGTGCCAAGTGCCGCATTGCGCATGCGCACGCGCACGTTTCATTTTCCTAATATCCGGACATTTTTCTTCTCCCATGTTCCGACCACACGCGCACACCTCCGTGCCCAAGTGCCAATTGCCGCATTGCGCATGCGCACGTGCACGTTTTATTTGTCTAATATCCGGGCACTCACACGTTTTGTTTATCCCATGTTCCGACCACACACCCTCACGCGTCATTTCCCTAATATCCGGTCGCCGACGGAAAACGGGCCGGAGGCGGCGGCCATTGGGTTGGGTTGGCATGAGGTTGGCCGAGCATGGGGGGCAATGGCATGCATTGCCTCAACACCTCAACCAACCCCACGGTCAAACACCC
>NW_027331762.1:370000-382500 GCF_033568475.1 Henckelia pumila
ACCGGACCATTCAATCGGTTGGAGCGACGGGCGGTGTGTACAATGTTAGAATTGGTGCCCGTCGAGCCAATGTGTTGGCCGATGGTCCTTGAGAGAACTCTTGTATGACAATCTTTGTTTTAATAATATTTGACATTATTTTATTTGGCACATCTTTATCTTTATACCCATGCAAGCTGCATAGATAAAGCCCTTGAATATACAAATAGTAGAAAGAATATGAGATGGTCATGTGATGACTATCATGAAACTCATATTTGGAATACTGTATATTCTAAACTGTTCCTAGTCGATTCAGCCGCCATAAAGAAGGATAAAGGCCGCTCGAGCTTGAGACTAGTATTTGCGATGTGAGTACCATGTTTCACTGGTAGGGGACATGGAGATGTCCAAGCATGCAAATAGGTGCTCCTTGTAGAGTGCACTGAACAACCCTCCCTAAAGGATTTTCCAAGTGGTTCTCACTTATCGAGTGGATAAGTCCTAGTTTATGGTTGTACACCATTAGTCCTATAACCCGGGACAACATGGAGACTCTATATGCTAGTGCTTCACTTTGACTTGTTTACCGACTCATCTGGGGTCATCAGGTGGCAATGTTGGGTGTTGTGACGAAACATATAGGAGTCAATGCATTGTAGTCGGAGATTCACCGCTTACCTACGGGTATGGATATCCTATGTTATATCATGCATACGTAGCTTGAAATCTCTGATCAGAGTAAGTGGTGATTAAGAAATGAGTTTCTTGAATTACACTTTCGATGCAACTACGGCATGACACATAGTTATCGATTCAATGACAACTCTCGATAAACCAATGGTTGTCGAATCGGTCGGGATATATGAGTTGAAGGGACCGTACTGTACGCTAACCATAATTGATTGGTTCTTGCAGGCACTATCATTTGATACCTAGGGAGTCATGTAAGCAATGCTGCTAGATGTTTACATGACTGGTTGGGTACTATCAGACTTGAGTTTTCTGACGTTCTTATTATCAATGTGTTGATTAATAAAAATGGAGCTATCTAGGGTATGCTCATATAAGGGACTTGTTGATCCTGAATCACATGGAGATGTGAACCCACTGCTAGTTGTATCAGTGAACCATTGAGGGTCACACAAGTACTAGCTTTCTAGATCCCGTTGAGATTAAAATTAGTTCATTGTGTTGAACAACTTATAAAGGAGTTTATAAGTAAAATAAATTGGAAGTTTGACTTCTTAATTGGAGAATGAATGGAATAAGTAACTTTTAATTTGTGAATGTGTTCCAAGATTAAAAGTTGACTTAAAATAATTAGTTTATGAAAATGGTGATTTTCTAAACTATTATTTTGAACTTAGTTAATTAATTCAAGTGTTGAATTAATTTAACACTAGTAGGAATTTTAATGTATAAATAATTAAATTAATTCAAGTGTTGAATTAATTAAACACTATTGAGTCTAGTAGAGCTCAAATTTAATATAGTGTTGTATAATTATTGATACTAGTGGACTTGAATGAGTTCAAGTTAAATTTAATTAATTGATTAAACTTAAATGGGTTTAGGTTTAATAATTAATTAAAATTAAGTTCAAATTACAATTAATATATATATATTATATATGTATATATATAGGCGTGTATATATATATATATATATATATATATATATATATATATATATATATATATATGATATAATATGTGTGTGTATGGAATTTGAAGGGTTGTAAGATGGTTTGCAATTTTCCATGCATGCCTTGTAATTTTCCATGCATGTTTAATTGTACCCATTAAATCCTTAACCATTAATATATTATTATGAATAATATATACATATAACACACAATATTCCATTCCAATTCAAGGTAGTGGCCGAAACATTCTTTAAATATTCTCTCCAATTTTTCTTTCATTTTGAGGAAGAATTAAAATGATATCTCAATGAAAAATCCTCTAAATATTCTAGTGCATATTTAGAGAGGATTTAAATCGTCTAGTCGTGGACCTAATTCGGAGGCTCGAAGAGTTGAATCCATTTTGAGCAAGGAGTGCTCTTGGAAGCTTGTAGATTGAGTCTACCATTTTTCAAGAGCCTAGTTGTTTATCAACTTGGTTGGAGCCATAAATCAATCTTTGAGATTGATAGGTAAAATTCTAAACACCCTATGGTTGTTTAACTTTTGAATACTACACAAGTGCTCGGTTTTATTTTATTAAAAATTTTATATTTCCGCTGCGTTTCCGGGCACGAGTTAACTGATCCCCTTCAGTGGTATCAAAGCCTAGGTTACTCCTTTGTGTAGTATTTGTTGGATATTATGTTGAGGTCAATTTCTAACCGCATGAGAAAATCAATATTTTAACATTTAGGGAAAATTTTATAAAAATTATTTTTTTTATTTTCGGGCAGCCCTTGGGCTGCCCGAAGGTGTACTAGGGGCAGCCGTGGGCTGCCCCATATTTTTAAATAAAAAAAAAAAAAATATTTTGGCCAGAATCCGGCGACGGAGTTTCGGTGACGACTATGACGACTTGAGTTTTTTCAAAAGGCGTTTTGGAATATCATGTGTCATAGGCCCTAAATTGTTAAATATATTATAGTTGATTTTTATAAAAAAAATTTAAACTTTATAATATGTGATTTTTCTCATAAAATAAATAGTTAAAGTGTGACTTTGATTATTTATAGTAAATTGTGATTTACAAGAAATTCAATTATAAATAAATTAATTTTAAAGTAAACAAAGGTGTTTGTTTATTTTGTTAATTTATTTTATAATTGTGGTGGTTAGTGATTGGACCAAGATATATAATATTTGATCAATTAATTATTGAGATAATTAATTGATGGTGTATGATATGTGATATTATGCATGAAGGATGATTAAAAGCCCAATACCAATTTGCTAGGTGTATGCTAGGATATTTTGTGTTGAATGGTTGTAATAATTATCAAATTACAAAGTGGGCTTGGTTTATGGCCCGTTCCCACCCCATGAGATGTATCCCTATTTGCCATGGATATTTTCATGTAAAATATTTAATAGCGGAAGTTCAAAATTGGAAGATGGTGGGCCATGATGAATTATGAAGATTCAAGACATGTAAATATTGGAAGCTTATGTAATTGTTGCATTTGCATCCCATGCATTCCCTAGGAATTGGACCTAGGCCTGTGTTTGGCTCACATGGGCCAAATAGTTATTGGGGCGATTAATCATCCTTATTAATTAGTATGTGCGTTATTATTTTATAATAACAAAGTTGCATGAATCCGGCAAACATACGATCAAACATGGCGATCTTTAAAATTAATGATGAGACCTTTTCAAAATTAAAAACCCTCATTTTGAATAAGATTCAAAATTTATATCAAGCCCGAAAAGGGAAATTATAAATTTGTTTATAATTTCCATGTCTTCCATCGACAATGGATGCATGACGAACGCTACCCGTATTCAATGCTCGGCTCATATTATTGGGGGCTTGAATGCCGGAAAGCTGTGACATCCATTGACATGGTGATGTGAACTACGTGGAACTCCCATGACTTCGGCTCATATTATTGGGGGAACTCATGGCGACCGTCCATTAAGGTTCGATATCGATGGGTAAGGCTTGACACGTAAAGATGAACGACGTCATATTATTGGGTCCTAATCAAGCGTGAGACAAAAGTTTACGTAAGGGTTGCATGGAGATGCAATTGGAAACTACCTTTTAGAAATTATGATTGGCTGATATTATTCGGAATCGTAATTGGCTAATTGGACCTTATGTACCTACTGAGGAAAGGAGTTTTCCGTTTTTACTAGAGGGTAGTAAAAATGTCAAAACAGTGGGAGTAAATATTTATAAAGTTAAAGTCCATAATTTATATCTTATTAAATATTTTAAAATAGTCATTGACATTTATCTGTTATTATTTTTCAGTACAAGTTTTGACAATGTCATCAATTCGCAATCCGTTGTCTGCAATACTCGACAAACATTTACTGACCGGTCCAAATTACCTCGATTGGCTAAGAAATTTGAAAATTGTCTTGAACTCGGAAAAGATTGCATACACACTTGATGAGTCGCCCCCTGATACGGCTCCGACTGATTGTAGCCCTGAGGAGCTACAGACTTACAAGGATTGGTGTGACCATGACTTGAAAGCCAAGTGTTATATGCAGGCTTCTATGAATGATGAGCTTCAGCGACGTTTTGAGAGTGCAAATCATGCTGCTGACATTCATTTGCATCTCAAAGAACTTTTTGGTGAACAAACACGCCCTCTTCGACATGCGATTGTCAAGGAGCTAATCACTTTGCGCATGCGAGATGGGGCTTCGGTCCATGAGCATGGCCTGAAGTTGATTGGGCTCGTGGAGAAACTCGTTAGCATGGATCTTGTGCTACCAACTGAGTTGACCACAGACGTGTTGCTCTTGTCACTGCCTAGCTCATTTGATCCTTTTGTGGTGAATTTCAACATGAACAGGTTAGATCCAACCCTTGAGGAGTTGGTTAACATGCTTGTTACGTTTGAATCCACAATCAAGAAAGAGAAGCCGGTTCTTTATGTGGGATCTTCATCTGGTTCAAAGAATAGACCACATGGGAAGGGAAAGAAGCGTTCCTTCCATGCTCCCAAAAAGAACGTGCCCTTGAAGAGGCAAACTCCGAGTCCCGTTGTGGTAGCCACACCAGTTAAGGCTAACAAGACTAATGACGTCTGTCATCACTGTAAGAAACCTGGACATTGGAAGCGAAATTGCAAGGAATATCTTGACCAGAATGGTTCTGGAAAAGGTATGTTCTACATTGAAGTAAACATTTCACTTAACTCTTCTTCTTGGGTATTGGATACCGGCTGTGGCTCACATCTCTGTAATGATTTGCAGGTGATGGCAAGAAGTAGGAGACTCAGAGATGGTGAGACCTTCTTGAGGATGGGCAATGGGGCAAGAGTTGCAGCCAAAGCTATTGGAGATGTTTACTTATTGTTGAACAATGATTTTAAATTATGTTTGAGAGATGTTTTGTTTGTACCAGAATTGGTGAAAAACATTGTTTCCATTTCTATGCTTGATAAAGATGGATATTCTTGTTTATTTGGCAAAGGTGTTTGCAATATTTACAAGAATGAATGTTTAATTGGTACAGGACAATTGGAAAATGATCTCTATAATTTAAAATTAAAAGATATTCCTATGTATAATGTCCAAGAGATATCAACAACATCCAAAAGAAAACAAGATACTCTAAATCCAGCACACTTATGGCATGCTCGATTAGGTCATATATCTTTTAAAAGGATGAACAAGCTAGTGGGAGAAGGCATGTTTGATATGTCTGATATTAATTCTCTTACTACTTGTGAACCCTGTCTAAAAGGAAAGATGACCAAAATTCCCTTTAAGGGCCATGTGGAGCGAGCCAAGGGACTGTTGGATTTGATCCATACAGATGTGTGTGGTCCACTTAGCATCACCACTAAGCACGGACATTCTTACTTCATTACCTTTACCGATGACTTCTCTAGGTATGGGTATGTGTATTTGATGAAATACAAATCTGAAGCTTTTGAAAAGTTCAAAGAATTCAGAAATGAAGTAGAAAAACAATTGGGACAAAGCATCAAGGCACTTCGATCGGATCGAGGTGGTGAATACTTGAGTACTGAATTCCAAGAGTATCTTAGGGAGAATGGGATTCTCTCACAGTGGACTCCTCCTGGTACACCTCAGTTGAATGGTGTTTCAGAACGTCGTAATCGAACTTTGATGGACATGGTTCGGTCTATGATGGGGTTCACGGAGTTGCCGCCATCCTTTTGGGGATATGCACTTGAGACAGCGGCACTGTTGTTGAACAATGTCCATTCAAAGGCAGTTGATAAGACACCATATGAGATATGGATGGGAAAATCTCCAAAGTATTCTTATCTAAGAATATGGGGATGCCCTGCTTATGTGAAGCAGATAGTGGGAGATAAATTGGATGCTCGATCCATTTTATGCTACTTCGTGGGATATCCAAGGAATTCGGTTGGATATTATTTCTATCATCCCAAAGAAACAAAGGTGTTTGTTTCTAGGAATGCAACCTTCTTGGAGAAGGAATTTCTGTTGGATAGAAAATGGGAGATGATAGAACTCGAAGAAGTTCAAGAAACACCCACGATTATGGAACCCACACCCGAACAGCCAAGAGAGGAGACACTAGCTCCTAGAAGATCCGAGAGGATCTCAAGACCACCTATGAGGTATGGTCTGCTTCTTGAAGAGGGCCAAGATGAGCCTGACCATGGATGTGATCCAAGGACCTTCAAGGAAGCATTGTCTGATGCCGATTCATCCAAGTGGCTTGAAGCTATGGAATCTGAGATGAATTCCATGTATTCGAACCAAGTGTGGAATCTTGTGGATCCACCTGAAGGAATTGTTCCTATAGGGTGTAAATGGATTTACAAGAGGAAGCTTGGGACGGATGGGAAGGTTCTGACCTTTAAGGCTCGATTGGTGGCAAAAGGTTATACTCAAAGGCAAGGAGTTGACTTTGAAGAAACTTTTTCTCCAGTCGCAATGTTCAAGTCCATAAGGATATTGCTTGCCATTGCCGCATGGTATGACTATGAAATATGGCAAATGGATGTGAAGACAGCTTTTCTTAATGGGGATATTAAGGAAGAAATTTACATGTCTCAACCTGAAGGGTTCACATCTATTGGAAGTGAGCATAAAGTATGCAAACTTCAGAGATCTATCTATGGTCTCAAACAGGCATCTAGGAGCTGGAACCTCAGATTTGATGGTACAATCAAAGAGTTTGGGTTTACTAAGAATCCTGAGGAACCATGTGTGTATAAGAAGGTCAGTGGGAGTGCTGTGACATTCCTAATACTTTATGTTGATGACATTCTACTCATTGGGAATGATGTAGGAATGTTGCAATCAACTAAAGTATGGTTATCGAGTAAGTTCTCGATGAAGGACTTGGGTGAAGCATCTTTTGTATTGGGAATACAAATCTATCGGAATAGATCGAAAAGATTGCTTGGTCTCACCCAGTCCACATACATTGATACCATCGTTAAGAGGTTCTCGATGGATGAGTCCAAGAGAGGACATCTACCAATGTGTCATGGCGTGTCTCTATCCAAGTCCATGTCTCCCAAAAATGATGCAGAGATAGAGACGATGACACGCATTCCATATGCATCTGCAATTGGTAGTATCATGTATGCGATGATATCTACACGTCCTGACGTGGCCTTTGCACTTAGTGTTACAAGTAGATATCAATCGAACCCTGGTCTTCCACACTGGAAAGCTGTGAAAGACATTCTCAAGTATTTGAGAAAGACTAAGAATATGTTCTTGGTTTATGGGGGTGGAGAACTAAAATTGGAAGGCTATACCGACTCTAGCTTCCAAAGCGATGTTGATGATTCGAAGTCAACTTCCGGTTTTATATTCATGCTCAATGGTGCTTGTGTTTGTTGGAAGAGTTCCAAGCAAAATAGCACTGCGGATTCAACCACTGAGGCAGAATATATTGCTGCATCCGATGCTGCAAAGGAAGCTGTTTGGATTAGGAATTTCGTCCAAGAGTTGGGTGTTATTCCTAATGGAGTTGATCCAGTCCCGGTGTACTGCGACAACACTGGTGCAGTTGCTCAGGCAAAAGAACCAAGGTCTCATCAGAAATCCAAACATGTACTGAGAAAATATCACATCATCCGGGAAATTGTGGAACGAGGAGATGTCTTGTTAGACAGAGTCGCCTCCGCAGATAATGTTGCTGATCCACTAACTAAGCCTTTACCAGGACCATTGTTCGAAAAGCATCGCGAATCAATGGGTTTGAAGAATATGGGTAGTTGGCTCTAGTGCAAGTGGGAGATTGTTAGAATTGGTGCCCGTCGAGCCAATGTGTTGGCCGATGGTCCTTGAGAGAACTCTTGTATGACAATCTTTGTTTTAATAATATTTGACATTATTTTATTTGGCACATCTTTATCTTTATACCCATGCAAGCTGCATAGATAAAGCCCTTGAATATACAAATAGTAGAAAGAATATGAGATGGTCATGTGATGACTATCATGAAACTCATATTTGGAATACTGTATATTCTAAACTGTTCCTAGTCGATTCAGCCGCCATAAAGAAGGATAAAGGCCGCTCGAGCTTGAGACTAGTATTTGCGATGTGAGTACCATGTTTCATTGGTAGGGGACATGGAGATGTCCAAGCATGCAAATAGGTGCTCCTTGTAGAGTGCACTGAACAACCCTCCCTAAAGGATTTTCCAAGTGGTTCTCACTTATCGAGTGGATAAGTCCTAGTTTATGGTTGTACACCATTAGTCCTATAACCGGGACAACATGGAGACTCTATATGCTAGTGCTTCACTTTGACTTGTTTACCGACTCATCTGGGGTCATCAGGTGGCAATGTTGGGTGTTGTGACGAAACATATAGGAGTCAATGCATTGTAGTCGGAGATTCACCGCTTACCTACGGGTATGGATATCCTATGTTATATCATGCATACGTAGCTTGAAATCTCTGATCAGAGTAAGTGGTAATTAAGAAAGGAGTTTCTTGAATTACACTTTCGATGCAACTACGGCATGACACATAGTTATCGATTCAATGACAACTCTCGATAAACCAATGGTTGTCGAATCGGTCGGGATATATGAGTTGAAGGGACCGTACTGTACGCTAACCATAATTGATTGGTTCTTGCAGGCACTATCATTTGATACCTAGGGAGTCATGTAAGCAATGCTGCTAGATGTTTACATGACTGGTTGGGTACTATCAGACTTGAGTTTTCTGACGTTCTTATTATCAATGTGTTGATTAATAAAAATGGAGCTATCTAGGGTATGCTCATATAAGGGACTTGTTGATCCTGAATCACATGGAGATGTGAACCCACTGCTAGTTGTATCAGTGAACCATTGAGGGTCACACAAGTACTAGCTTTCTAGATCCCGTTGAGATTAAAATTAGTTCATTGTGTTGAACAACTTATAAAGGAGTTTATAAGTAAAATAAATTGGAAGTTTGACTTCTTAATTGGAGAATGAATGGAATAAGTAACTTTTAATTTGTGAATGTGTTCCAAGATTAAAAGTTGACTTAAAATAATTAGTTTATGAAAATGGTGATTTTCTAAACTATTATTTTGAACTTAGTTAATTAATTCAAGTGTTGAATTAATTTAACACTAGTAGGAATTTTAATGTATAAATAATTAAATTAATTCAAGTGTTGAATTAATTAAACACTATTGAGTCTAGTAGAGCTCAAATTTAATATAGTGTTGTATAATTATTGATACTAGTGGACTTGAATGGGTTCAAGTTAAATTTAATTAATTGATTAAACTTAAATGGGTTTAGGTTTAATAATTAATTAAAATTAAGTTCAAATTACAATTAAATATATATATTTATATATGTTTATATATAGTGGTGTTTATATATATATATATATATATATATATATATATATATATATATATGATATATATATGTGTGTGTATGGAATTTGAAGGGTTGTAAGATGGTTTGCAATTTTCCATGCATGTTTAATTGTACCCATTAAATCCTTAACCATTAATATATTATTATGAATAATATATACATATAACACACAATATTCCATTCCAATTCAAGGTAGTGGCCGAAACATTCTTTAAAAATTCTCTCCAATTTTTCTTTCATTTTGAGGAAGAATTAAAATGATATCTCAATGAAAAATCCTCTAAATATTCTAGTGCATATTTAGAGAGGATTTAAATCGTCTAGTCGTGGACCTAATTCGGAGGCTCGAAGAGTTGAATCCATTTTGAGCAAGGAGTGCTCTTGGAAGCTTGTAGATTGAGTCTACCATTTTTCAAGAGCCTAGTTGTTTATCAACTTGGTTGGAGCCATAAATCAATCTTTGAGATTGATAGGTAAAATTCTAAACACCCTATGGTTGTTTAACTTTTGAATACTACACAAGTGCTCGGTTTTATTTTATTAAAAATTTTATATTTCCGCTGCGTTTCCGGGCACGAGTTAACCGATCCCCTTCATACAAAGGGCAGGGACGTAGTCAAAGCGAGCTGATGACTCACGCTTACTAGGAATTCCTCGTTTAAGACCAACAATTGCAATGATCTATCCCCATCACGATGAAATTTCAAAGATTACCAAGACCCGTCGATCATGGCTATAGACTCGTTGAATACATCAGTGTAGTACGCGTGCGGCCCAGAACATCTAAGGGCATCACAGACCTGTTATTGCCTCAAACTTCGGCGGCCTAAAAGGCCGTAGTCCCTCTAAGAAGCTGGGCGCAAAGGTGTACCTCTGCATAGCTAGTTAGCAGGCTGAGGTCTCGTTCGTTAATGGAATTAACCAGACAAATCGCTCCACCAACTAAGAACGGCCATGCACCACCACCCATAGAATCAAGAAAGAGCTCTCAGTCAAGAGCTCTCAGTCGTTGCTTTAGAGAGAGAAATACTCTCCCTTTCTCTCGAGAAAAGAAGCCAACGTCTCTTTGAGTTCCTACGGTTCTCTGATTCAAATTTCCACTCTCCAAAATCCTTGGAATTTGTTTTCTTGGCTACTAAATCGTATTTTGGGCTTCTTCTACACGTCTTCTTCTTCTGATTTTGTTCATTTCTCGCATAATGACAGATTGGGGTTGAAGAGCGTGGGCTTGGGATTTCGGTTTTCTGCTGAGTTTTGATTTTTTCTAGCTTTTAATGACGATTTCCAAACCTCTAATCCCTTGTTTTCTTGTTTTTGCAGGAGATTAAGGGCTCGGAGGACTTGGTTTCAGGCTACGGGCGTTCCTTGCGATTACAGAGACGTACATTGGGCACTCATGGTGGCACGAATCCGAAGCCTTAGATGCATTATTTATGCATGAAAACTCGAGAGAAAACAACATTGTGCCGTGAGAATCAAAGTTTGGCTCGCTCCTTTGCGCAACGTGCCGCAAGGGGCAGCCCGCCCGTGCGCACGGTGACCCCAACTTGGGCACTCATGGGAGCACGAGTCCGACGCCTTAGATGCATTATTTATGCATGAAAACTCGAGAGAAAACAACATTGTGCCATGATAATCATAGTTTGGCTCGCTCGTTTGCGCTACGTACCGCACGGGGCAGCCCTCCCGTGTGCACGGTGCCCCCAACTTGGGCACTCATGGTTGCACGAATCCGACGCCTTAGATGCATTATTTATGCATGAAAACTTGAGAGAAAACAAAATTGTGCCGTGAGAATCATAGTTTGGCTCGCTCGTTTGCGCTACGTGCCGCACGTGGCCACTCGCCCATGCGCACGGTGCCCCCGAATTGGGAACTTATAGTTGCACGAATCCGACGCCTTAGATGCATTATTTATGCATTAAAACTCGAGGGAAAACCACATTGTGCCCTGAAAATTGTAGTTTGGCTCGCTCGTTTATGCTACGTGCCGCACGTTGCCGTCCGCCCGTGCGCACACTGCCCCTAACTTGGGCACTCATGGTGGCCCGATTTCGACGCCCTAGATGCATTATTTGCACGAAGGATGATAACAAAATTGTTTAATTTGAATCATTCATGCAAATCGGACGTTTGAGATATGTGCCACATTTACTTGCATTTATTTTCCATGGATCTTGCAACTTAGGTACCTTTTTCATGGATCACGGGCAAGTGTCAAGTGCCAAGTACACACACGTTTCATTTTCCCAAGTTTTGGGGACGCGCACACCCAAGTACCAAGTGCCAAGTGCGAGCACGCTTTACATTGTCCATGTTCCGACCACATGCTTACGCCGACGTGTGCAAGTGCCGCCTACGCGCACATTTCATTTGCCTAATATCCGGGCAGTCGCACGTTTTGCTTCGCCCATGTTCCGACCACACGCGCACGCCGCCGTGCCCGACGTGCCCAAGTGCCAAGTTCCAAGTGCCGCATTGCACATGCGCACGTTTCATTTGCCTAATATTCGGACGTTTTGCTTTTCCCATGTTCCGACTACACGCGCACGCCGCCGTGCCCGACGTGCCCAAGTGCCAAGTGCCGCATTGCGCATGCGCATGCGCACGCACACGTTTCATTTGCCTAATATCCGGACGTATTGCTTCTCCCATGTTCCGACCGCACGCGCACGCCGCTGTGCCCGACGTGCCCAAGTGCCAAGTGCCGCATTGTGCATGCGCACGCGTACGTTTCATTTACCTAATATCCGAACGTTTTGCTTCTCCCATGTTCCGACCACACGCGCACGCTGCCGTGACCGACGTGCCCATGTGTCAAGTGCCGCATTGTGCATGCGCACGCGCACGTTTCATTTGCCTAATATCCGGACGTTTTGCTTCTCCCATGTTCCGACCACACGCGCACGCCGCCGTGCCCAAGTGCCAAGTGCCGCATTGTGCATGCGCACGTGCACGCGCACGTTTCATTTGCCTCATATCCGAACGTTTTGCTTCTCCAATGTTCCGACCGCACG
>NW_027331762.1:387500-400000 GCF_033568475.1 Henckelia pumila
GCTGCCCGGGTTTTTGCCCGAAAAAAAAAATTTATTTTTAAATATTTATTTTGTTTCAAAAACCGAGGCTTAAAAAATTTTTGTACAATCGATTAATTTAATCGCTTGATCTGAGCAACCTGGCTCTGATACCACTGTTGGAGAACGCGGCGATCAGATCAATCAGAATTGATACCCGGTGCAGCGGAAGTTTAAAAATTTTATATGGAACGATTCCATAATGGGTATCAAAACTTACGATTAAATTGTGTGGGTAAAAAATTAAATAACGATTATAAATTTTTACCTCCAATCTCGAAGCGAGATTATGGACACCAACAGATTGCTCTGCTCTTGTTGTATATCCCTGGAACTGATGGACGTACTGTTCTTCAATCAGGTCCACGAACGGATATTTAATCCCTCTGATAGATTGCACTAGAAAATCAATCAGAAGTTTCTACGAAGAGATTAACGAATTTGATCCATTAAACCAGACTGTAATTCAAAATTCACGGACTGGATTTTCCCGAGTAGAGAGGGAGGGGGGCGGCCACTGTCAGAGAAAAATTCTAGGTTTTTCGAAAATTTGTGACCTGTTGTGTGTAATTTCTGTACTGCAATAACTTATTTATAATGCAGGCCGCTAACAGCTTAGGGCCCATTAGTCATAAGTTCAAGCCCGACAAGCAAAGCCCGCATGTTCAGAAATTAATATAAAATTCATCATGACTCCGATTGATAAACCGATTTCACCAATGTGCACAGAAACCATTTCTGCACCTTTTAAAGTCAAGATAAATTTTTCTGAATCCGAATTCAGTGGTTTCCAAAAATGCCCATCCCTATGTCATTTTAGGAAATCTCACTCCTCTACTCATAATTAAGAAGTCCAACTTCTTTGTTCATTAAAATTAACTCTTTAAATTTAACTATCTCAACGGGGATTAAAAATCCATTACTCTGTGTGACCCTCAATGGTTCAGAGATACAGCTAGCCGTGGGCTCACAACTCCTTGTGACTCGGAACAACAATTTTCGACTTGCCCATCGAATCATGGTAAGAGCGCCTAGCAACATCGCCCCATGATTCCCTAGGTATCACTGATAGTGCCTGCAAGAACCAATAGATTTTGGTTAGCATACAGTACGGTCCCTTCATCCATATATCCCGATCGAATCAACAACCATTGGTATATCGAGAGTCGTTCGAGATTCGATAACTATGCAATACATCTTGAAGATCAAATAGTGACATCGCATGTGTTACTAAGAAACCATTTCTTAAAACACATCATGTACTCTGGCCAGAGATTCGTCACACTAATATCTCCTCAGATCGCATAGGATATCCACACTCGCAAGTATGTGGTGAATCCTTGACAACAAAGCATCGACTCCTATATGTGTTGTAACTGTACCCAATCCCGACACCTGATGACCCTAATGGAGTCGGTAAACGAGTCAAAGCACAGTACTAGCATATAGAGTCTCAATGATGTTTCAAGTAGTAAGGACTAATGGTGTACAACCAAAACCGCGGACTTTATCCACTCGATAAGTGATAACCACTTGGAAAGTCCGGATAGGGTAGTTCGATCATTCATCATATGAATATCCATTTGCATGCTTCGAACATCTCTATGTTCCTTACCAATGAAACGTGGTACTCTGCATCGCAAATGCTAGTCTCAAACTCGAGCAATCCTTATCCTTATTATCGGACGGCTCAATTGACTAGGAACAGTTTAGAATATACAGTGACTATAAGATGTGTTTCATGATAGACATCTCCATGTTCTACCACATCTTACATACACTATAGTATATTCAAGGTCTTTATCAAAACAACAATAGTATATCACAATATAACAATATGAAGAAAGATAAAGTCATTGCCATTAATAAAAGTGTAAATTATATTAAACAAAAGATTGTTTATACAAAGAGTCATCAAAGCCCTTAGCCATAAGTTGGCTCACTGAGCACCCACTCTTTCACGCCGCGCCCTCCTACTCATCGGGGCCTGACCCTTGCCCCGACGGCCGGGTATAGGTCACGCGCTTCAGCGCCATCTGTGGCCTGATGCAATACCACATGATAGTTTGCGATTCGAGGAATACAACCACTAAGTATCGTGTGACATGCATTGACACGGCATCCTATTTTGGGCCGGCCGCTACGCAAGGATAACGGGAGTCCAGTTTCCACCCCTCCTTCGGATGGACGCATCAGCCCACCCGGCACTTTTCTAGCCTGGGGGGAGATGCTGGGGGCGACGAGATGCGTGACGCCTAGGCAGTCGTGCCCTCAACCTGATGGCTTTGGGCGCAACTTGCCTTCAAAGACTCGATGGTTCACGGGATTCTGCAATTCACACCAAGTATCGCATTTCGCTACGTTCTTCATCGATGCGAGAGCCGAGATATCCATTGCCGAGAGTCGTTGTATTATTATCTATTCGATAGGTGCCTCCTCATCACGTCCTGGGCACCGCGGACGGAGAGTAGCAATTACGGTTTTCCTTGGCGCTTTCCGCGCCGAGAGGTTAGGTTCACCCAAGAGGCTTCGCGGTGAAAGAGTGGGTGCCCGGTGAGCCAACTTGTGGCTAAGGGCTTTGATGACTCTTTGTATAAACAATCTTTTGTTTAATATTATTTACACTTTTATTAATGGCAATGACTTTATCTTTCTTCATATTGTTATATTGTGATATACTATTGTTGTTTTGATAAAGACCTTGAATATACTATAGTGTATGTAAGATGTGGTAGAACATGGGGATGTCTATCATGAAACACATCTTATAGTCACTGTATATTCTAAACTGTTCCTAGTCGATTGAGCCGTCCGATAATAAGGATAAGGATCGCTCGAGTTTGAGACTAGCATTTGTGATGCGGAGTACCACGTTTCATTGGTAAGGAACATAGATATGTTCGAAGCATGCAAATGGATATTCATATGAATGATCGAACTACCCTATCCGGACTTTCCAAGTGGTTATCACTTATCGAGTGGATAAAGTCCGCGGTTTTGGTTGTACACCATTAGTCCTTACTACTTGAGACATCATTGAGACTCTATATGCTAGTACTGTGCTTTGACTCGTTTACCGACTCTATTGGGGTCATCAGGTGTCGGGATTGGGTACAGTTACAACACATATAGGAGTCGATGCTTTGTTGTCAAGGATTCACCACATACTTGCGAGTGTGGATATCCTATGCGATCTGAGGAGATATTAGTGTGACAAATCTCTGGCCAGAGTACATGATGTGATTTAAGAAATGGTTTCTTAGTAGCACATGCGATGTCACTATTTGATCTTCAAGATGCATTGCATAGTTATCGAATCTCGAGCGACTCTCGATATACCAATGGTTGTTGATTCGATCGGGATATATGGATGAAGGGACCGTACTGTACGCTAACCAAAATCTATTGGTTCTTGCAGGCACTATCAGTGATACCTAGGGAATCATGGGGCGATGTTGCTAGGCGCTCTTACCATGATTCGATGGGCAAGTCGGAAATTGTTGTTCCGAGTCACAAGGAGTTGTGAGCCCACGGCTAGCTGTATCCCTGAACCATTGAGGGTCACACAGAGTAATGGATTTTTAATCCCCGTTGAGATAGTTAAATTTAAAGAGTTAAATTTAATGAACGAAGAAGTTGGACTTCTTATTTAAGAGTAGAGGAGTAAGATTTCCTAAAATGACATAGGGATGGCCATTTTTGGAAATCACTGAATTCGGATTCAGAAAAATTTATCTTGACTTTAAAAGGTGCAGAAATGGTTTCTGTGCACATTGGTGAAATCGGTTTATCAACCGGAGTCACGATGAATTTTATATTAATTTCTGAACATGCGGGCTTTGCTTTTCGGGCTTGAACTTATGACTAATGGGCCCTAAGCTGTTAGTGGCCTACATTATAAATAAGTTATTGCAGTACAGAAATTACACACAACAGGTCACAAATTTTTTAAAAACCTAGTATTTTTCTCTGACAGTGGCCGCCCCCCTCCCCTCTCTGCTCGGAAAATCCAGTCTGTGAATTTTGAATTACAGTCTGGTTTAACGGATCAAATTCGTTAATTCTCTTCGTAGAAACTTCCGATAGATTTTCTAGTGCAATCTATCAGAGGGATTAATTATCCGTTCGTGGACCTGATTGAAGAACAGTTCGTCCATCAGTTCCAGGGATATACAACAAGAGCAGAGAAATATGTTGGTGTCCAAAATCTCGATTCGAGATTAAAGGTAAAAATTTTATAATTGTTATTTAATTTTTACACACACAATTTAATCGTAAGGTTGATACCTATTATGGAATCGTTCCATACAAAAATTTTAAACTTTCGCTGCACCGGGTATCAATCCTAATTGATCTGATCAACCTCGTTCTCCAACAGTGGTATCAGAGCCAGGTTGCTCAGATCAAGCGATTAAATTAATCGATTGTACAAAAAAATTTTTTAGCCTCGGTTTTTGAAACAAAATAAATATTTTAAAATAAAATTTTTTTTTTATTCGGGCAAAACCCGGGAAGCGATTGGATCGCTGCCCGGGGGGAGGGGCAGCGATAGTCGCTGCCCTAGGGGCAGCTGGGCTGCCCGGCCGGAGCCCCTTCGGGGCGCGGGCAACCCGGGAGTGTCCCGGGCGGCCCGCGGAAAAATTAATTTTTTTTTAAAATTTTAAATTAAATTTTAATATGTTAAAATTCTATTTTTGGTCCGATCGAAAATTGTTTTTGATTGGTCCACGAGGCGTCGGATCGAATTGTTCGAGTCCGAAAATTTTAAAATTTTTTTTTGGATAAATTTGAATTTTTGGAAAATTTAAATATTTTATCCGTTAAATTGAATTTTGAAATTAATTATTTTTGGTACAATTGATGATAAGATATGATCTTATGGATATATTGAGTAAAATATGATTTTATGTATAAAATTGGATTTTATAGATAAAATATGATTTTATTTGATAAAAAGATAAAATATGATTTTGTATGTGAAATAAGATTTTATATATGAAATATGATTTTATCCTTTTAAATTTAAATTGCCATTGCATGTTATTCAATAAATTAATTTTGAATTAAATGTTATTGGATAAGGATGATCGATTGCCATGACCAATTTTGTAGGTGTATGTTAGGAATTTACATTTGTTTTTATTGTTGTTGGATTTATTAATGGGCATGGTTTATGGCCCAATATGAATTGTCATATGTAATAAAAGTGGGCTTGGTTTATGGCCCGTTCCCACCCCTTAAAAATGTATCCCCTACTTGTCATTGTTATTTATTGTAAATACATTAGATTTAGTGGGAGATGAAGATTTGAAGACGGTGGTGGGCCCAGCAGACAATAAAGACAGAAGAAATGTAAATTGGAATCACAATGTAATAGGATTGCATTGCATACTGCATATAATCTAGGATTGGACTAAGACTCGTGATTGGCAACCACGGGTCGATTAGAAATGGAATCGATCATCCTATATAATATGTGATATTATTGTTGTATGCATGTTTTAGACAAAATTGTGTGAATCCGGCAAGCATACAAAAATTTTAAAAATGATGAGACAAATTTTCAAAATTAAAATCCCTCATTTTAAATATGATTTAAAATTGATATCAAGATATATAAAGGAAATTTAAATTTGTTTAAATGTTTCTACCTTCCATCAACGATCAATGTATGAGATGCTACCCGCGGATACGGTCCAGCTCATATTATTGGGGGGGCCCGTTCGTCGGAAAGCTGTACATTAGATCGACACATGTTGTAAGTTGGGTGGAACTCCCATGGGATCGGCTCATATTATTGGGGGATCCACATGGTGACTGTCCATCACAACTTAATATTTATGGGTCATCTTGACATGTCACAATAAACGGCATCATATTATTGGGCCCTTATTGGACATGAGGTAAAAACGTGGAGGTTGCTTTGGAAGCAATTGGGCTCTACCTTTTGAAAATTATGGTTGGCTGATATTATTCGGGACCATAGTTTGTCAATTGGACTCCATGTTCTCACTATGGAAAACAGTTTCCCGTTTTCACTAGAGGGTAGTGAAATCGTTAAAATAGTGGGAGTGAGATTTATAAAATAAATTTCGCCTATTTTATGTCTTAGTAAATTACTTAAACAATCACTGATATTTGTCTGTTTCTTTTCAGTATTTCATAAAGATGAATTCGCGTAATCCACTTTTCTCGATCCTCGAACAAAATAAATTGACTGGCGCAAACTATACGGAATGGTTCCGTAAGTTGAATATTGTCTTGACTTTGGAGAAGATGCTCTACGTGCTAGAAAAATCTCCTCCGAAGGAAGCACCAGCTGACATAAGTCCGGAAGAGTTAGCCAAACTTGATACATGGTGGGACCATGATATCAAGGCCAAATGCTATATGCAAGCCTCGATGTCTGATGAACTCCAGAGGCGATTTGAGGACACCGTGAATGCTGCTGACATTCACGTACAACTCAAGGAACTTTTTGGGGCTCAATCGAGGGCTGAAAGGTTCGCTACTGTAAAGGAGCTAATGACGTGTCGCATGCGTGAAGGGACTTCGGTCCGTGATCATGGGGTACGAGTGATTTGGCTCATACAGAAGTTGGTAACCCTTGATTTGGTGTTGGAGCATGAACTCAACGTGGACTTACTACTTCTATCTCTTCCTTCTTCGTTTGACGGATTCGTGGTGAATTTCAATATGAACAAGATAGAGTCCTTCCTTGAAGAGATGGTCAATATGCTTGTGACATATGAATCCACATTAAAGAAGGATAAACCGGCTTTCTTGGTGGGCTCCTCTTCTTCTGCTAAGAAGGGGCCAAGTACAAAGGGCAAGAAACGTTCTGCCCCACCCAAGAAAATCGAACCCGAGAAGAAGTACAAGACAAAGGCTTCAAACATGGAAAAATCCAAGGATGTTTGCCATTACTGCAAGAAGCCCGGTCATTGGAAGCGTAATTGCAAGGAATATCTAGAGCAGTTGCAAACTGCAAAGGGAATGTTCTATATTGAAATAAATGTTTCACTTAATACTACTTCTTGGGTATTGGATACCGGATGTGGATCTCACATTTGCAATGATTTGCAGGGGATGACAAGAAGTCGCAGGCTTAGGATGGGTGAGACCCAGCTGAGGCTCGAAAATGGTTCCAGAGTTGAAGCAAAAGCCATGGGAGATGTTTATTTAATTTTGCAGAACGGTTTTAAGTTACTTTTAAGAAATGTTTTATTTGTTCCGGATTTGATTAAAAACATTATTTCTGTTTCTATGCTTGATAGAGATGGTTATTCTTGCAATTTTGTGAATGGGATTTGCAATATTTACAAGAATGAATGTTTGATTGGAAATGGACAACTTGAAAACGATCTATACAACTTAAAACTAAAAGACGTTCCAATAAATTATGTTGATAAACCGGCAACAACAAACAAAAGGAAAATCGATAGCCAAAACACGGCAAACCTTTGGCACGCTAGGCTAGGTCATATTTCCTCAAGGAGGATGAACAAGCTAGTGGGAGAGGGCATGTTTGATATGTCTGATATTAACTCTCTACCTACTTGTGAATCCTGCCTAAAAGGAAAAATGACTAAATCTCCTTTTAAGAGAAAACCTGAGCGTAGTCAAAATCTGTTGGATTTGATCCATACAGATGTTTGTGGTCCATTTAGAGTTGGGACTCAATATGGCCACACCTACTTCATTACCTTTACTGATGATTATTCAAGGTATGGGTATTTATATTTAATGAAATATAAGTCTGAAGCATTTGAAAAGTTCAAAGAATTCAAGGCTGAAGTAGAAAACAAGCTAGGTAAAAGTATTAAAGCACTTCGATCGGATCGAGGTGGAGAATACTTGAGTACCGAGTTTTTGGACTATCTAAAAGAGAATGGGATTCTCTCTCAGTGGACTCCTCCTATGACACCACAGCCTAATGGTGTATCGGAGCGTCGTAATCGAACTTTGTTGGACATGGTTCGGTCCATGATGAGCTTCACTGAGCTTCCACCTTCGTTTTGGGGCTATGCGCTTGAAACGGCGGTATTGTTGTTGAACAACGTCCACACTAAAGCAGTGGACAAAACACCATACGAGTTATGGAATGGAAAAGCTCCTAAGTATTCATACATGAGGATTTGGGGATGTCCTGCTTACGTGAAGCGGACAGTGGGAGATAAGTTGGATAGTCGATCCAGCTTATGTTATTTTGTAGGGTATCCGAAGAATTCAATCGGATATTATTTCTATTATCCTGCTGAAACAAAGGTGTTTGTTTCAAGGAATGCCACCTTCTTGGAGAAGGAGTTCTTATTGGATAAGAAAGGCAAGATTATGGAACTCGAAGAAATTCGAAAAGAACCCGAAATACAAAATAACGATCCTACACCTCAGGAACCATTGCTGGACACGCCTGTACCTAGAAGATCCGAGAGGACTTCTAGACCTCCTATTCGATATGGTCTTCTTCTTGAAGGGGATCAAGATGAACCCGATGTTGGATGTGATCCAAGAAACTTCAAGGAAGCAATTTCTGATGCGGATTCAAATTTATGGCTTGAAGCTATGCATTCGGAAATAGATTCGATGCATACAAACCAAGTTTGGTCTTTAGTAGATCCTCCCGATGGAATTGTTCCAATAGGGTGTAAATGGATCTACAAGAGAAAGCTTGGGCCTGATGGTAAGGTATTGACCTACAAGGCGCGGTTGGTGGCAAAAGATTATACTCAAAGACAAGGAGTTGACTATGATGAAACCTTTTCACCAGTTGCAATGTTCAAGTCCATAAGAATCCTTATTGCCATAGCTGCATGGTATGACTATGAGATATGGCAAATGGATGTGAAGACTGCTTTTCTTAATGGAGACATTAAGGAAGAGATCTATATGAAGAAACCTGAGGGGTACACATCCATGGGAAGCGAGCATAAGGTATGCAAGCTTCAGAGATCAATTTATGGTCTAAAAAAAGTATCAAGAAGTTGGAACCAGAAATTTGATGAAACAATAAAAGATTTTGGTTTCATCAAGAATCCGGAGGAACCATGCGTGTACAAGAAAGTAGTTAAGGATGCTGTGACATTCTTAGTACTTTATGTTGATGACATCTTACTCATTGGGAATGATGTAGGGATGTTGCAGTCAACAAAGATATGGTTATCAGGTAGATTCTCGATGAAGGATTTGGGTGAGGCATCCTATATTCTAGGGATATAGATCTATAGAGATAGATCTAAGAGAATGATAGGACTCACTCAATCAACCTACATCGACACCATATTGAAACGGTTTTCAATGGATGGGTCCAAGAGAGGACATCTACCCATGTGTCATGGAGTTTCTCTATCCAAGTCAATGTGTCCCAAGACTGATGAAGAGATAGAGAAAATGACACATGTACCATATGCGTCAGCCATAGGTAGTATCATGTATGGGATGATATCTACCAGACCAGATGTAGCATTTGCTCTGAGTGTCACGAGCAGATATCAAGCTAATCCCGGTCAAATGCATTGGAAAGCCGTGAAGGACATTCTTAAGTACTTACGAAGGACTAAGAATATGTTCATGGTATATGGAGGAAGAGAACTAAAATTGGAAGGCTATACCGACTCTAGCTTCCAAAGTGACGTGGATGACTCGAAGTCAACCTCTGGATTTGTGTTCATGCTCAATGGCGGTGCTGTCTCTTGGAAGAGTTCCAAGCAGGACACCACAGCGGATTCCACCACTGAAGCAGAATACATTGCAGCATCAGCTGCTGCTAAAGAGGCCGTTTGGATGAGGAATTTCGTCCAAGAGTTGGGTGTCATTCCTGAAGTTTTTGGTCCAGTCCCGGTGTACTGTGACAACACAGGTGCCATTGCTCAGGCAAAGGAACCAAGGTCTCATCAAAGATCCAAACACGTACTGAGGAAATACCACATCATCCGGGAGATTGTGGAAAGAGGAGACATCACTGTCGAAAGAGTGGCCTCTGCAGACAATATCGCTGATCCACTTACTAAGCCCTTGCCAGGACAATTATTTGACAAACATTGCGAAACAATGGGTCTACGTAGTATGACTAGTTGGCTATAGGGCAAGTGGGAGATTGAAAGAGTGGGTGCCCGGTGAGCCAACTTGTGGCTAAGGGCTTTGATGACTCTTTGTATAAACAATCTTTTGTTTAATATTATTTACACTTTTATTAATGGCAATGACTTTATCTTTCTTCATATTGTTATATTGTGATATACTATTATTGTTTTGATAAAGACCTTGAATATACTATAGTGTATGTAAGATGTGGTAGAACATGGGGATGTCTATCATGAAACACATCTTATAGTCACTGTATATTCTAAAATGTTCCTAGTCGATTGAGCCGTCCGATAATAAGGATAAGGATCGCTCGAGTTTGAGACTAGCATTTGCGATGCGGAGTACCACGTTTCATTGGTAAGGAACATAGAGATGTTCGAAGCATGCAAATGGATATTCATATGATGAATGATCGAACTACCCTATCCGGACTTTCCAAGTGGTTATCACTTATCGAGTGGATAAAGTCCGCGGTTTTGGTTGTACACCATTAGTCCTTACTACTTGAGACATCATTGAGACTCTATATGCTAGTACTGTGCTTTGACTCGTTTACCGACTCTATTGGGGTCATCAGGTGTCGGGATTGGGTACAGTTACAACACATATAGGAGTCGATGCTTTGTTGTCAAGGATTCACCACATACTTGCGAGTGTGGATATCCTATGCGATCTGAGGAGATATTAGTGTGACGAATCTCTGGCCAGAGTACATGATGTGATTTAAGAAATGGTTTCTTAGTAGCACATGCGATGTCACTATTTGATCTTCAAGATGCATTGCATAGTTATCGAATCTCGAGCAACTCTCGATATACCAATGGTTGTTGATTCGATCGGGATATATGGATGAAGGGACCATACTGGACGCTAACCAAAATCTATTGGTTCTTGCAGGCACTATCAGTGATACCTAGGGAATCATGGGGCGATGTTGCTAGGCGCTCTTACCATGATTCGATGGGCAAGTCGGAAATTGTTGTTCCGAGTCACAAGGAGTTGTGAGCCCACGGCTAGCTGTATCCCTGAACCATTGAGGGTCACACAGAGTAATGGATTTTTAATCCCCGTTGAGATAGTTAAATTTAAAGAGTTAAATTTAATGAACGAAGAAGTTGGACTTCTTATTTAAGAGTAGTGGAGTAAGATTTCCTAAAATGACATAGGGATGGCCATTTTTGGAAATCACTGAATTCGGATTCAGAAAAATTTATCTTGACTTTAAAAGGTGCAGAAATGGTTTCTGTGCACATTGGTGAAATCGGTTTATCAATCGGAGTCACGATGAATTTTATATTAATTTCTGAACATGCGGGATTTGCTTGTCGGGCTTGAACGTATGACTAATGGGCCCTAAGCTGTTAGTGGCCTACATTATAAATAAGTTATTGTAGTACATAAATTACACACAACAGGTCACAAATTTTTGAAAAACCTAGTATTTTTCTCTAACAGTGGCCGCCCCCCTCCCCTCTCTGCTCGGAAAATCCAGTCTGTGAATTTTGAATTACAGTCTGGTTTAACGGATCAAATTCGTTAATTCTCTTCGTAGAAACTTCTGATAGATTTTCTAGTTCAATCTATCAGAGGGATTAATTATCCGTTCGTGGACCTGATTGAAGAATAGTTCGTCCATCAGTTCCAGGGATATACAACAAGAGCAGAGAAATCTGTTGGTGTCCAAAATCTCGATTCGAGATTAAAGGTAAAAATTTTATAATTGTTATTTAATTTTTACACACACAATTTAATCGTAATGTTGATACCTATTATGGAATCGTTCCATACAAAAATTTTAAACTTCCGCTGCACAGGGTATCAATCCTAATTGATCTGATCAACCTCGTTCTCCAACACACGGCACGCTTGGGGTCTCGGGGAAGCAGCATATTTAAACATGTTCACGGGTCTGCTTTGCAGGTTTCGACAATGATCCTTCCGCAGGTTCACCTACAAAAACCTTGTTACGACTTCTCCTTCCTCTAAATGATAAGGTTCAGTGGACTTCTCGCTACATCGCGGGCAGCGAACCGCCCACGTCGGAGCGATCCGAACACTTCACCGAACCATTCAATCGGTAGGAGCGATGGGCGGTGTGTACAAAGGGCAGGGACGTAGTCAACGCGAGCTGATGACTCGCGCTTACTAGGAATTCCTCGTTTAAGACCAACAATTGCAATGATCTATCCCCATCACGATGAAATTTCAAAGATTACCAAGACTCGTTGATCATGGTTATAGACTCGTTGAATACATCAGTGAAGCGCGCGTGCGGCCCAGAACATCTAAGGGAATCACAGACCTGTTATTGCCTCAAACTTCCGCGGCCTAAAAGGCCGTAGCCCCTCTAAGAAGCTGGCTGCGAAGGTGTACCTCCGCATAGCTAGTTAGCAGGC
>NW_027331762.1:405000-412500 GCF_033568475.1 Henckelia pumila
ATGCAATAGCTTAGTTAAGGCTTTTAGAGCACTTTATTGGTAGTAGTATCATTTGGCAGTGTAGAGCAGACTATAGGCATGGACCTAGAGTTGGTAGAGCTTGCACTGTTTTGAGGTACGAAAGTACTGTTCGAGATATCCTGACTGAGTATGCATGTATTATGTGACTGCATGATTTATATGCCATGATATTATGCTGCATTTATTTGCATCTTGCTGTATCTCTTTCGAGATGTCTGTTAGTAGGGTTGTACCCTATCCTGTTAGTGGATGGACTTCCATCGATTTGGTTCCGGCGTATCCACGGTTATCTCGGTATGGGAGCCACCTCCTGAAGCGACGGCACAGCGTGCTACATACAGGGCCCGGTCTGTCTCTGTTATCTGATCCTTGACCTCGAGTCTTTAGGGAGTTCACTTTGCATGCATGTATACTCGTACTCTCGCACTGAGCGTTTTATGCTCACGTCTCGTACTCTGTATTTTCTGGACACCCTATTCCATGGGGCAGGTTTGCGATTGGACGAGGAGGGTGGATCCAGGAGGGGCTAGTCAGTGGTTGGCCAGCTGGAGCTTCGCTTAGGTTTTATTACTGTTGTTTGGGTTTATACAGCTATTCGATTTGGTTGTATATTATTGGATAAATTACAGATTCCTTTTTGTGGGATTGTATATTTTGTTTATGGATTCCGCAGTTTTTTTCTGATATCTGTTTAATTAAGTAAATTGCATGCATAATTGTCTGTTTAGTAGGTGATCCGGGTAAGGGTCACTACATTTATGGTATCAGAGCATGCAATAGAATTCTTGGGATTTAGTCTCATCTTGAGGTATTTTTGTAGATGGCAAATCGTGACGACCAAAGTTCTCATGGCAGTGTTGGTGGGCGTTGGGGTGATGCCGACCGGGAGCCTCGTCGAGAACGGCGTCATCGTCACCATGACGACGAGCGTTTCACTGTACGTCGATTCTTAGCTATGGGTCCTAAGCCCTTAGTTGGAGGTGAGTCTCCGGAGGATGCGGAGAACTGGTTAGACCGCATGGAGACGACTTTTCAGACTTTCCAATGCACCGAGGAGCAGAAGGTGGAGACCCTTGGCTATCTTCTAGATGGGCGTGCGCGCAGGTGGTGGAGGTTTACTTCTGCACCTTTTGTTGCGGCGAGAGGAGTTGCCACCTGGGCCGAATTCCGCACAGCTTTCCAAAAGAGGTATTTTCCTCCTACACTCCGTCAGTCGAAGGCAGACGAGCTACTGAGTCTGCGACAGGGAGCCATGTCTATCGATGAGTATCAGCAGAGGTTCTTTGATCTGCTATCCTATTGTCCCGAGATTGCTGATAGCTCAGAGATGAAGTATAATCTGTTCCTTCAGGGCCTTAACCCTGAGATCCATGACCGTGTGGCGGTTGGCGATGACATGTCCTACGAGGGTTTGGTGAGCCGTTGTCACCAGGCAGAGGACAGCATTCGGCGGAACAGGTCTTTCCCTCAGTCGAGGTCTGCTAGTTCTTTGGGTCCCCGTGCCCAAACTTTCAAGAAGTCTGGATCTTCTTCTTCCTCTAGTTCTGGAGGTGTTGTCCATTACGGTAAGAAGGACAAGTGTGATCACTGTGGGAAGAACCATCCATCCGACAAGTGCCGTAGAGTTTCTGGAGCTTGTTTCCGTTGTGGAGAGACTGGTCATATCCGGAGGGATTGTCCACTGTCTGGGGGAGGCGGTTTTGGTTCTGGTTCAGGATCGGGTTCTCAGGCCACTGTACAGCAGAGGTCGCAGGGACAGTCTGCTGGGAGTTCTCATTTGAGGCCACGAGCTTCTGGCCAGGTGTTTGCCCTGAGACATGATCAGGCTGTGGAGGAGAATGAGAAAGTCATCGCAGGTACATTTATGCTTTATGGTATACCTGCTCTTGTACTTATTGACACTGGTGCATCTCATTCCTTCATTTCTGCACGTTTTGTTAAGAGGCATAAGTTACCATGCATTGCACTAGACGTAGTGATGTCTGTTTCTACTCCGACGGGCCCATCTGCTTTGGCTAAGCGTCTAGTGATGGGTTGCCCTTTAGAGTTCGAAGGGAACATTCTGTTAGCGAATCTCATGGTCCTGGCGATGGACGACTTTGATTGCATTCTGGGAATAGATATGTTGACTACCTATCGAGCTTCAGTGGACTGCTATCAGAGATTAGTATGCTTTCATCCGAAGGGGAGCGAGAGCTGGTTTTTCTATGGTGAGGGAGCGCGACCCCCGATGCCTTTGGTATCAGCTTTGAGAGCCTGTCGAGCTCTAGAGTCTGGCGGGGAAGGCTACCTTATCTATGCAGTTGATTTGTCCGTTGAGAGTATTGGGATAGAGATCATTCCTGTTGTGGATGAATTTCCAGATGTGTTTCCTGATGAGATTCCGGGTTTTTCTCCTACTAGGGAAGTCGAGTTTGGCATAGAGTTGATGCCGGGTACTTCGCCTATTTCTAGAGCACCATATCGTCTGGCTCCGTCAGAGATGCGTGAGTTAAAGAATCAGCTACAGGATCTTTTAGACAAGGGGTACATTCGTCCTAGTGTATCTCCTTGGGGAGCTCCTGTTCTCTTCGTAAAGAAGAAGGATGGGTCGATGCGGCTGTGCATTGACTATCGGCAGCTGAATCGAGTGACTGTGAAGAACAAGTATCCGTTGCCTCGTGTTGATGACTTGTTTGACCAGCTGCAGGGCACATCAATTTACTCCAAGATTGACTTGAGATCTGGGTATCATCAGTTGAGAGTCCGTGATCAGGACGTAGCCAAGACTGCATTCCGTACTCGCTATGGGCATTACGAGTTCCTAGTGATGCCATTTGGTTTGACTAATTCGCCGGCTATATTCATGGATTTGATGAACCGTGTCTTCAGGGAGTACTTGGACAAGTTTGTCGTGGTCTTCATTGACGACATCTTGGTGTATTCACGTAATACGGAAGAGCATGTTTCTCACTTGCAGTTGGTACTACAGACTCTTCGAGATGAGCAGTTGTACGCCAAGCTGAGCAAGTGTGAGTTCTAGATGGATAGAGTGGTCTTTCTTGGCCATATCATATCCAGGGAGGGGATTTCTGTTGATCCAAGCAAGATTGAAGCGGTACTTAATTGGTCGCGTCCGACGACAGTTGCTGAGATCCGTAGTTTTCTGGGTCTAGCAGGGTATTATCGTCGCTTCATTCTGAACTTCTCTCAGTTAGCTCGACCGTTGACGCAGCTTACCCGCAAGGGTGTGGATTTTGAGTGGTCCTCCGAGTATGAGGAGAATTTCCGTGAGCTTCGATGGCGGTTGACTTCTGCGCCGGTGTTTGCATTACCGTGAGGATCTGGAGGGTATGTAGTTTTCACGGATGCTTCTCTTCAGGGGTTGGGTTGTGTACTGACTCAGAATGGGCATGTGATTTCATACGTTTCTAGACAGCTGAAGCTTCACGAGGACAACTACCCAGTCCATGATTTGGAATTGGCAGCCATTGTGTTCACTTTGAAGATCTGGCGTCATTATCTGTATGGCGAGAAATTTGAGATCTTCACCGACCATAAGAGTCTCAAGTATTTGTTCACTCAGGCAGAGTTGAACATGAGGCAGAGACGTTGGATGGATTTGCTTAAGGACTATGATTGCGAGATTAAGTACCATCCGGGAGCTGCTAATCTCACCGCTGATGCTTTGAGTCGCAAGGTGCGACTATCCGCACTTCAGATTTGTTCGATGTCTAGTGCGATCAGTGACTGTTGTACTTCAGGTTATACCTTCAAGCATAAGAAAGGTATGCAGAGTATCCAGATGTTTGCGATATTATCTGAGCCAGCCTTGTATTCGCGGATCCGAGATGCTCAGACGTCTGATTCGAAGACTCAGCGTTTAGCTCGTCTAGCTAACGAGGGTACTCGTCTGGATTTCATTATCAGTCAGATGGCTTTCTGTGTTTGTCTGGTAGGCTTGTGATTCCTCAGGATGAAGAGTTGCGAGAGGAGATTTTGTCTCAGGAGCATCGCACTAAGTTGAGTATTCACCCTGGGAGCAACAAGATGTACAAGGATCTATGTACTCGTTTCTGGTGGAAGGGAATGAAACGCAGTGTTTATCAGTTTGTTTCAAGATGTTTGGTGTGTCAACAGGTCAAGGCAGAGCACCGACGACCTGGAGGATTGCTTCACAGTCTGCCTATTCCTGAATGGAAATGGGAGTTTATCACAATGGACTTTGTGACCCATTTGCCGGTATCCCCGAGGAACTGTGATGCTATCTGGGTTGTGGTGGACCGACTCACCAAGTCAGCGCATTTCATTGCCTATAGCCGAGAGTACTCTGTGGATCGCATGGCACGGATGTACATTCAGAAGATCGTCCGACTTCATGGAGTTCCTGTGAGCATTGTCAGCGATCGGGACCCCAGGTTTACTTCTAGATTCTGGGGGAGTGTTCAGTGTGCGATGGGTACTACTCTCAGTTTGAGTACAGCCTATCATCCGGAGACTGATGGTCAGTCAGAGCGCACTATCCGTATGTTAGAGGATATGCTTAGAGCGTGCATCATGGATTTTGGTTCAGCCTGGCAGGATCATTTGCCGTTGATCGAGTTCGCTTACAACAACAGCTATCACACTAGTATTGGGATGGCACCTTTTGAGGCGTTGTATGGGCGACGTTGTCGTACTCCACTCTTCTGGGAAGAAGTGGGGGAGAGACAGGCTGAGGGACCGGAGTTTATCCAGCAGGCGATAGATATTGCTGATCAAATCAAGAAATGGATTAAGACTGCACAGGATCGTCAGGCCAGCTATGCTAATATCAAGCGTAGGCCTTTGCAGTTCAAGGTCGGGGAGAAAGTGTTTCTGAGAGTGTCACCTTTCCGCAAGATTCTCAGATTTGGCCTTAAGGGCAAGTTGTCTCCCAGATTTATCGGTCCGTTTGAGATCTTGGAGAGCATTGGCGATTTGGCTTATCGACTAGCTTTGCCACCGCATCTATCCAGTATTCACGACGTGTTCCACGTATCTCTGTTGCGACGGTATGTGGCGGATGAATCTCATATTCTGCAGCGGTCTGAGGTTCAGGTAGACAAGGATTTGACTTATGTTGAGAAACCTCTTCGTATCCTGGATTATAAGGATAAGGTTTTACGGAACAAAGTAATTCCTTTGGTTTTAGTTCAGTGGCAGCGCCGAGGCACTGAGGAAGCTACTTGGGAGCTTGAGGACAGGATGCGTAAAGACCATCCTGAGTTGTTTTGATTTCATTCTTTAAGTTGTATTCAGTTGCAAACCCTGTAAACGTTTGATTTGAATAAAGAATGTTTCTGATTTTTGTATTTTGCATTCGGTACTTAAGATCTGATTTTGAGGACGAAATATCTTAAGTGGGGAAGAATGTAGTAGCCCGTAACCAAAATCAGTAATTAAGGAATTAATCATAATTACTTGGGTAGAGTTCGGAAGCTCTGAAGGTGAGTTCGGAAGCTCCGATCAGGATCGGAAGCTCCGAACAGGATCGGAAGCTCCGATCGATATTACGTCAGGCATGACGTGTGGCAAGATCGGAAGCTCCGATCAGGACCGGAAGCTCCGATTACCCCTATCCGGAGTCAACAAGTGATATTTTGACACGTGGCAGATCAGGATCTTCTGAAGCTCCGATGGCAGGATCGGACGTTCCGATCTAGGTTCGGACGTTCCGATCAAGGATCGGAAGTTCCGATCGTTGTCTATAAATAGAAGGCCGAGACTTCACTTTCATTTGCCAATTCCGAGTTCTCCTTTCCTTTCTAGTCCTTTTGGAGCTGTTTTAGTCTTCTTAGGCTTGGTCCGGAGGTCGGCGAGGCGTTCGGTAGTCGTAGCGGAGTTGTGCCCAAGTTCTGGAGGCATCGACATCAAAGGGCTAACGACGGACGAAGGTATAGCTTTTGCTTCCTATAAATATTTAGGAGTATGCAATAGCTTAGTTAAGGCTTTTAGAGCACTTTAATGGTAGTAGTATCATTTGGCAGTGTAAAGCAGACTATAGGCGTGGACCTAGAGTTGGTAGAGCTTGCACTGTTTTGAGGTACGAAAGTACTGTTCGAGATATCCTGACTGAGTATGCATGTATTATGTGACTGCATGATTTATATGCCATGATATTATGCTGCATTCATTTGCATCTTGCTGTATCTCTTTCGAGATGTCTGTTAGTAGGGTTGTACCCTATCCTGTTAGTGGATGGACTTCCATCGATTTGGGTCCGGCGTATCCATGGTTATCTCGGTATGGGAGCCACCTCCTGTTATCTTATCCTTGACCTCGAGTCTTTAGGGAGTTCACTTTGCATGCATGTATACTCATACTCTCGCACTGAGCGTTTTATGCTCACGTCTCGTACTCTGTATTTTCTGGACACCCTATTCCATGGGGCAGGTTTGCGATTGGACGAGGAGGGTGGATCCAGGAGGAGCTAGTCAGTGGTTGGCCAGCTGGAGCTTCGCTTAGGTTTTATTACTGTTGTTTGGGTTTATACAGCTATTCGACTTGGTTGTATATTATTGGATAAATTACAGATTCCTTTTTGTGGGATTGTATATTTTGTTTATGGATTCCGCAGTTTTTTTCTGATATCTGTTTAATTAAGTAAATTTCATGCATAAGTGTCTGTTTAGTAGGTGATCCAGGTAAGGGTCACTACATATTCGGACACGAAGATGTGGGAAATCAATCGCAAGCGCGACCCGTGCTCCAATAAAGACAACGGGACTCACACGACTTGCTCGTCGATCCACGATAGCAATGACCATAATGTGCCTTCCAGCACCACAAGCATCCTAAACCGAGGGACTTTGATGATCGCATAGGAGCTTAAGAACAACAATGACGAACACCTACGCATGCTTGATTCCCAAACACCGATATTCCTTCTTTTCGACCAACCGTAATAGAAAACAAGCCTACAAAGAGTTCGCGATCCTCATGTCTAAAAAGCTCATGCATGCAATATAGCAAGAAACGGGGTGCGAAATGATGTCGGGGTGAAAAAACGCCCCTGCCGGCTGCCGGCCGAAAAACCCGCCGGAGCGGCGGCCGGAAGGGGCGCCCATCGGGAAGGTCGTCGAGAGGTTGGACGAGCATGGGAGGCAATGGCAAGCATTGCCCCGACACCTCAACCAAGCCAATGGCCAAACACCCTCCTCCCCCTATAGTATACTTGGGAGAAAAAACCAAAGTTTCACGAAAAGTGGGTTTTTGGGCTGAGGAATCATAATAAATTTTTTCTTTTTTTAAACATTTTTTTTTGGGCCAAATGCGAATCCGACCACAAACATGCCTTATTTATGCATGAAACTCGAGGGAAAGAAATATTTGTGCCGTGAGAATCATCAATTTACTCGCTCGTTTGCGCTACGTGCCGCACGGTGCCCCCAACTTGGGCACTCATGGTGGCACGAATCCGATGCCTTAGATGCATTATTTATGCATGAAAACTCGAGAGAAAACAACATTGTGCCGTGA
>NW_027331762.1:420000-440213 GCF_033568475.1 Henckelia pumila
TTGTTCTTCAGAGTTTTTTATCTCGATTCCTAACCTTTTTCTTCCCTTAATCTCGCCTTAATCACGTTATTTACTCCCTTTCTTGGCATTTTGCTCGATCAAAATGCCAGATTGGGGGTGATTTACGTTGGTTTAGGGATGGGATTTTAGGTGTAGATTTAGTGTCGGGCTTTTAGATTTTAGCTTTGCAGCTTGATTTCATCTTCGTTCCTGACTTATATCCCGTTTATTTGTGCAGGAACATCTATTTGCTACAACTGGACCTCGGATTGGCTTGGCTTCGCGATTCACTCTTCCTTCGAATTTCTGAGTTTTTCTTGGTTCTTCGAATTTCTTGTGAATTTTTCTTGAGCTTAGCTTGTCTGTTGGAGTATTGTAAACGTTTCTTTCTCTTGGTTCTTGATTTTTTTGCAATGTTCATCGACATTTTCTAGATTTCGAGACCCCTGCTATTCGAAAACTAATTTCTGTATTTAGCTTGGGCCTTAGCTTTGAAATACTTGGGATTTATGATACTTAAGATATACATTGCTGTGTTCTATCTCTGATTGAGTGCAAAATCCTCTCGGAAGATTGCTCAAGACTTTTTCTCGATGCTCTTGTTGCTTCTTTGCCCCTTTGTATTTTGCTCTTAATTTGTAGCCGTGGTTTTCACTTGTCTTTAGTAGTGTTGTGACTGTGTTTTCACTTGTTTGGGGTTTGATTCTTCTTGCCCCTGCTTTTTCGTGGGCCTCTTACTATCGCCCACCAAGTGTTTGTGTTCCTTCCTTACTCAATTTGTTTGCAGGATTCTCGGCTTTTGAGGAGTGCTTGGATTGCTTCTTGCCGTGGGATTTGCTGCGTTTTGGCTCATTGCTTCCCTGCTGCTATTTGGTGCTCGGCCAGCCTTCTCTCTAGAGCTTGGTTGTTCGAGTGCTTATATTGCTTGTGGGCCTCTTACTATCGCCCACTTATCACTTAATCCCTATAGCCGTTTGCTTTGCTATTGGAGGTAACTGGCTTGACCCCTTTATCATTGTGCACTGTGTGCTCTTCCCCCTCGCTTGCTGATTCTTGTGATTAAGGTGTTGGGAGCTTTTAGTGGGAGTCTTGGCTCCCGGTTGTGTGCCACAATGGGCACTGAAACTTCTGGGCACTCGGCCACTGATGGTGCTTTTTTGAATGGATATGAGAAGCCACGAGCACAAGAGCTCATGTCCAATTTTATGGCAAAAAATACAGAAACTACCTTTGCTAGTCTATTCCGGGATAACAGGCTGCCAGAAGAAGATTGTCTTCTAAAATTTGTCCAGCCAACCGAAGGAAAAATTGCTCTCTCCTTTGATGAAATTGACAATGTGAAGAGCCTAGGACCATGACTTGTTGGGTGCGTGGTAGGTAGAAAGCTAAGTGGTTATGTGGTGAAAGAAATTATACGTCAATGGGGCTGTAAAGTCAGGTTTGAAACACATGAAAGCGGTTGGATTATGTTCTTTTTCCCTAATGAAGAATAGAAAAAGAGGGTTCTGGATGGTGGCCCATACCTTGTATTTGGGAGACACTTGTTCCTCAAAGATTTACCTCCGTGCTTCCTTTTTCGGGTGGAATACATGCTAATGCTACCATCTTGGGTCCAAATCCATGGGCTGCCCGCAGATTGTTGGACAACCAAAGCTCTTAGTAAAATTGCCTCGGTCTTAGGCAAGCCAATCCATACAGATGTCCTCACAATGTCTAAAGGAAAAAGTTTATTTGCTAGAGTGTTGGTTGAAATGGATTCGTCTCAGGCAAGAATTTACGAATACCCGATGTTACTTCCTAATGGCATTTTGACTACCCTATGATTTGTGTACGAAACAGAGCCTAAATATTGCTCAAAATGCAATTCTCTCGGCCATAGTTTGGAGCAATGCCGTTGGTACACGCCCCCACTAGTTGATGCTAATCTTGATGGTGGTAATCCTAATAGTAAGAAACCTGTGGAGGGAAAAAATAAGCCCCAAAGCAGATCCCGGGGGGCTGGTAAAATAGGTAATAGTAGGCCACGAGGAGGTGGATTTGGATTTATAGGAGGGAGCAATGGCCCTCAAGGTAGAGGGAGAGGCCGTGGCCCCTCTGGTGGTGATCGTGGGCCTGCTGGGGGTGGAAATACGGTTTACCCGGGCACTTTTGAAGGCACGGGTGATAATGAAATGGAAAGGGCTGGAGAAAATTGAAATGAACAGCCTGTTGAAAAATTGGATCAGATTTTGGATGAGGATGGGGTGATATTTGAAGTCCTAGATTCGAATGGCAATGGGAAGATTGTGGTTGAAGTTTTCAAAGGGGATAGTGATAACGAAGGCTTTGAAACAGTGGTAAGCAAGCGCACCAAGAAAGCAGTGAAGTATCTCAATTGATTAAGTAAGGGATGCAGCTCGGGGAGCTCCAGCTCTAGCATGACCGAGTACATTGAGGTCAACCCAAGAACTGTTGGAAAAACTTGCGAGTTCCCAGACCAATTACGATTGATACCCGGTGCAGCGGAAGTTTAAAATTTTTCATGGAACGTTTCCATGGTGTGGGTATCAACCATACATCGATTGAATTACGTGTGTGTAAAATTTAAATAACAATTAAATAAATTTTACCTCAAATCTCGCAACGAGATTAATGGACACCAACAGAACAATTCTGCTCTTGTTGTCTCTCCCTGGAACCGATGAACGCCTTCAATCAGGTCCACGAACAGAGGTTTAATCCCTCTGATAGATTGCACTAGAAAATCTATCAGAAGTTTTCTGCGAAGAGAATACACGAATTTGATTCGTTATTCCTTACTGCGATTCAAAATCACAGACCGGAATTTCTCTGACAGAGTGGGAGGGTGATCGGCCGAATTGAGAGAGAATAGGGGCTAGGGTTTTCGAAATTATTGCTCTCAAAATAATGACCTGTTGTCTTTAATTTCTGTACTGAAATAACTTATTTATAATGCAGGCCACTAACACCTTAGGGCCCATTAGTCATAAGCTGGGGCCCGACAAGCAAAGCCCGCTCGTTCAGAAATTAATATAAAATTCATCGTGACTCCGATTGATGAAACGATTTCACCAATGTGCACAGAAACCATTTCTGCACGTTTTAAAGTCAAAATAAATTTTCCTGAATCCGAATTCAGTGGTTTCCAAAAATGTCCATCCCTATGTCATTTTAGGAAATCCTACTCCCTTACTCTTATTTAAGAAGTCCAACTCCTTAGTTCATTAAATTTAACTCTTTAAATTTAACTATCTCAACGGGGATTAAAACTCCATTACACTGTGTGACCCTCAATGGTTCAGGGATACAGCTAGCCGTGGGCTCACAACTCCTTGTGACTCGGAACAACACTTTCCGACTTGCCCAACGAATCATGGTAAAGCGCCTAGCAACATCGCCCCATGATTCCCTAGGTATCACTGATAGTGCCTACAAGAACCAGTAGATTTTGGTTAACGTACAGTACGGTCCCTTCATCCATATATCCCGATCGAATCAACAACCATTGGTATATCGAGAGTCGCTCAAGATTCGATAACTATGCAATACATCTTGAAGATCAAATTAGTGACATCGCATGTGCTACTAAGAAACCATTTCTTAAATCACATCAAGTACTCTGGCCAGAGATTTGTCACACTAATATCTCCTCAGATCGCATAGGATATCCACACTCGCAAGTATGTGGTGAATCCTTGACAACAATGCATTGACTCCTATATGTGTCGTAACTGTACCCAATCTCGACACCTGATGACCCCCTCAGAGTCGGTAAACGAGTCAAAGCACAGTACTAGCATATAGAGTCTCCATGATGTTTCAAGTCGTAAGGACTAATGGTGTACAACCAAAACCGCGGACTTTATCCACTCGATAAGTGATAACCACTTGGAAAGTCCGGATAGGGTAGTTCGACTATTCATCCTATGAATATCCATTTGCATGCTTCGAACATCTCCATGTTCCCTACCAATGAAACGTGGTACTCCGCATCGCAAATGCTAGTCTCAAACTCGAGCGATCCTTATCCTTATTATCGGACGGCTCAATCGACTAGGAACGGTTTTAGAATATACAGTGACTATAAGATGTATTTCATGATAGACATCTCCATGTTCTACCACATCTTACATACACTATAGTATATTCAAGGTCTTTATCAAAACAACAATAGTATATCACAATATAACAATATGAAGTAATATAAAGTCATTGCCATAAAAGTGTAAATAATATTAAACAAAAGATTGTTTATACAAAGAGTCAACAAAGCCCATAGCCACACAGTTGGCTCACTGGGCACCCACTCTTACAATCTCCCACTTGCCCTATAGCCAACTAGTCATACTACGTAGACCCATTGCTTCGCGATGTTTGTCAAACAATGGTCCTGGCAAAGGCTTAGTAAGTGGATCAGCGATATTGTCTGCAGAGGCCACTCGTTCGACACTGATGTCTCCTCTTTCCACAATCTCCCGGATTATGTGGTATTTCCTCAGTACGTGTTTGGATCTTTGATGAGACCTTGGTTCCTTTGCTTGAGCAACGGCACCCGTGTTGTCGCAGTACACCGGGACTGGACCAACAAATTCAGGAATGACGCCCAACTCTTGGACGAAATTCCTCATCCAAACGGCCTCTTTAGCAGCAGCTGATGCTGCAATGTATTCAGCCTCAGTGGTGGAATCCGCTGTGGTGTCCTGCTTGGAACTCTTCCAAGAGACAGCACCGCCATTGAGCATGAACACAAATCCAGAGGTTGACTTCGAGTCATCCACATCACTTTGGAAGCTAGAGTCGGTATAGCCTTCCAGTTTGAGTTCTCGTCCTCCATAAACCATGAACATATTCTTAGTCCTTCGCAAGTACTTAAGAATGTCCTTCACGGCTTTCCAATGCATCTGACCAGGATTAGACTGATATCTGCTCGTGACACTCAGAGCAAATGCTACATCCGGTCTGGTAGATATCATCCCATACATGATACTACCTATAGCTGACGCATATGGTACATGTGTCATATTCTCTATCTCTGCATCAGTCTTGGGACACATAGACTTGGATAGAGAAACTCCATGACACATGGGTAGATGTCCTCTCTTGGACCCATCCATTGAAAACCGTTTCAATATGGTATCGATGTAGGTTGATTGAGTGAGTCCTATCATTCTCTTAGATCTATCCCTATAGATCTGTATCCCAAGAATGTAGGATGCCTCACCCAAATCCTTCATCGAAAATCTACCTGATAACCATATCTTTGTTGACTGCAACATCCCTACATCATTCCCAATGAGTAGGATGTCATCAACATAAAGTACTAAGAATGTCACCGCATCCTTAACTACTTTCTTGTACACGCAAGGTTCCTCCGGGTTCTTGATGAAACCAAAGTCTTTAATTGTTTCATCAAATTTCTGGTTCCAACTTCTTGATGCTTGTTTTAGACCATAGATTGATCTCTGAAGCTTGCATACCTTATGCTCGCTTCCCATGGATGTGTACCCCTCAGGCTGCTTCATATAGATTTCTTCCTTAATGTCTCCATTAAGAAAAGCAGTCTTCACATCCATCTGCCATATCTCATAGTCATACCATGCAGCTATGGCAATTAGGATTCTTATGGACTTGAACATTGCGACTGGTGAAAAGGTTTCATCATAGTCAACTCCTTGCCTTTGAGTGTAACCTTTCGCCACCAATCGCGCCTTGTAGGTCAATACCTTACCATCAGGCCCAAGCTTTCTTTTGTAGATCCATTTACACCCTATTGGAACAATTCCATCGGGAGGATCCACTAAAGACCAGACTTGGTTAGTATGCATCGAATCCAATTCTGACTGCATAGCTTCAAGCCATAAATTCGAATCCGCATCAGAAATTGCTTCCTTGAAGCTTCTTGGATCACATCCAATGTCGGGTTCATCTTGACCCTCTTCAAGAAGAAGACCATATCGAACTGGAGGTCTAGAAGTCCTCTCGGATCTTCTAGGTGCAGGCGTGTCCAGCAATGGTTCCTGAGGTGTGGGATCGTTATTTTGTATTTCGGGTTCTTCTCGAACTTCTTCGAGTTCCATCATCTCGCCTTTCTTATCCAATAAGAACTCCTTCTCCAAGAAGGTGGCATTCCGTGAAACAAACACCTTTGTTTCAGCAGGATAATAGAAATAATATCCGATTGAATTCTTCGGATACCCCACAAAATAACACAAGCTGGATCGACTATCCAACTTATCTCCCACTGTCCGCTTCACGTAAGCAGGACATCCCCAAATCCTCAAGTACGAATACTTAGGAGCTTTGCCATTCCATAACTCGTATGGTGTTTTGTCCACTGCTTTAGTGTGGACGTTGTTCAACAACAATACCGCCGTTTCAAGCGCATAGCCCCAAAACGAAGGTGGAAGCTCAGTGAAGCTCATCATAGATCGAACCATGTCCAACAAAGTTCGATTACGACGCTCCGATACACCATTAAGCTGTGGTGTCATAGGAGGAGTCCACTGAGAGAGAATCCCATTCTCTTTTAGATAGTCCAAAAACTCGGTACTCAAGTATTCTCCACCTCGATCCGATCGAAGTGCTTTAATACTTTTACCTAGCTTGTTTTCTACTTCAGCCTTGAATTCTTTGAACTTTTCAAATGCTTCAGACTTATATTTCATTAAATATAAATACCCATACCTAGAATAATCATCAGTAAAGGTAATGAAGTAGGTGTGGCCATGTTGAGTCCCTACTCTAAATGGACCACAAACATCTGTATGGATCAAATCCAACAGATTCTGACTACGTTCAGGCTTCCCCTTAAAAGGAGATTTAGTCATTTTCCCTTTTAGGCAGGATTCACAAGTAGGTAGAGAGTTAATATCAGACATATCAAACATGCCCTCTCCCACTAGCTTGTTCATCCTCCTTGAGGAAATATGACCTAGCCTAGCGTGCCATAGGTTTGCCGGGTTTTGACTATCGATTTTCCTTTTATTTGTTGTCGCCGGTTTGTCAATACAATTAACTGGAACGTCTTTTAGTTTTAAATTGTATAGATCGTTTTCAAGTTGTCCATTTCCAATTAAACATTCATTCTTGTAAATACTGCAAATCCCATTCACAAAATTACAAGAATAACCATCTCTATCAAGCATAGAAATAGAAATAATGTTTTTAATTAAATCTGGCACAAATAAAACATCTCTCAACAATAATTTAAAACCGTTCTGCAAAATCAAACAAACATCTCCAATGGCCGTAGCTTCAACTCTGGAACCATTCCCGAGCCTCAGCTGGGTCTCACCCATTCTAAGCCTGCGACTTCTTGTCATCACCTGCAAATCATTGCAAATGTGAGATCCACATCCGGTATCCAATACCCAAGAAGTTGTATTAAGTGACATGTTTATTTCGATATAGAACATACCCTTTGCAGTTCCCAACTGCCCAAGATACTCCTTGCAGTTGCGCTTCCAATGACCCGGCTTCTTGCAGTAATGGCAAACATCCTTGGATTTTCCATCGTTTGAAGCCTTTGTCTTTTGCTTCTTCTCGGGTTCCACTTTCTTGGGTGGGGCAGAACGTTTCTTGCCCTTCATACTTGGCCCCTTCTTAGCAGAAGATGAGGAGCCCACCAAGAAAGCTGGCTTATCCTTCTTAAGTGTGGATTCATATGTAACGAGCATATTGACCATCTCTTCAAGGGTGGCCTCTATCTTGTTCATATTAAAATTTATCACGAATCCATCAAATGAAGAAGGAAGAGATAGAAGCAGCAAGTCCACATTGAGTTCATGCTCCAACACCAAATCAAGGGTCGCTAACTTCTGTATGAGCCAAATCACTCGTACCCCATGATCACGGACCGAAGTCCCTTCACGCATGCGGCACGTCATCAACTCCTTAACAGTAGAGAACCTTTCAGCCCTCGACTGAGCCCCAAAAAGTTCCTTGAGTTGCGTGTGAATGTCAGCAGCATTCACCGTGTCCTCAAATCGCCTCTGGAGTTCATCAGACATCGAGGCTTGCATATAGCATTTGGTCTTGATGTCATGGTCACACCATGCATCAAGTTTGGCCAATTCCTCCGGACTTATGTCAGCTGGTGCTTCCTTCGGAGGTGCTTTCTCTAACACGTAGAGCATTTTCTCCGAAGTTAAGACAATCTTCAACTTCCGGAACCATTCCGTATAGTTGGCGCCAGTCAGCTTGTTTTGTTCGAGGATCGAGAATAAAGGATTTCGCGAATTCATTGTATGAAATACTGAAAAGGAAAAACAGACATATATCAATGATTGTTTAACAATTTACTAAGACATAAAATAGGCGAATTTAATTTTATGAATCTCACTCCCACTATTTTAACGATTTCACCACCCTCTAGTGAAAACGGGAAACTTTTTCCTTAGTGAGAACATGGAGTCCAATTGACAAACTTATGGTCCCGAATAATATCAGCCAACCATAATTCTCAAAAGGTAGAGCCCAATTGCTTCCAAAGCAACCCCCATGTGTTTACCTCATGTCCAATAAGGGCCCAATAATATGACGCCGTTTAAAGTGACATGTCAAGATGACCCATCAATATTAAGTTGTGATGGACGGTCGCCATGTGGATCCCCCAATAATATGAGCCGATCCCATGGGAGTTCCACCCAACTTACAACATTTGTCGATCCAATGTACAGCTTTCCGACGGACGGGCCCCCCCAATAATATGAGCCGGACCGTATCCGCGGGTAGCATCACATACATTGACCGTTGATGGAAGGTAGGAACATTTAAACAATATTTAAATTTCCTTTATTTATCTTGATATAAATTTTAAATCATATTTAAAATGAGGGATTTTATTTATAAAAATATTTGTCTCATCATATTTAATTTATTGCATGCATTGCCGGATTCACGCAATTTATGTCTAAACATGCATACAATCATAATATCACATATTATATAGGATGATCGATTCCATTTCTAATTGACCCGTGGTTGCCAATCACGGGTCTTAGTCCAATCCTAGGTAATATGCAGTATGCAAATGCAATCCTATTACATATGCTTCCAATTTACATTTCTTCAGTCTTCATTGTCTGCTGGGCCCACCATCTTCAAATCTTGATCTCCCACTAAATCTAATGTATTTACAATTAAATAACAATGACAAGTAGGGGATACATTTTTAGGGGGTGGGAACGGGCTATAAACCAAGCCCACTTTTATTACATATGACATTCATATCGGGCCATAAACCAGGCCCATTAATAAAACCAACAACAATAAAGACAAAATGTAAATTCCTAACATACACCTACAAAATTGGTCATGGCAATCGATCATCCTTATCCAATAACATTTAATTCAAAATTAATTTATTGGATAACATGCTGTGGCAATTCAAATTTAAACAAGATAAAATCATATTTTATATATAAAATCACATTTCACATATAAAATCATATTTTATCTCCATATCAAATAAAATCATATTTTATCTATAAAATCCAATTTTACAAATAAAATCATATTTTATCTAATATATCATAAGATCATATCTTATCATCAATTGTACCAAAATAATTGATTTCAAAATTCAATTTACGGATAAAATATTAAAATTTTCCAAAAATTCAAATTTATCCAAAATCAATTTTAAAATTTACGGACTCGAACAATTCGATCCGAAATCTCGTGAACCAATCAAAAACAATTTTTGACCGGACCAAAAATAAAATTTTAAATATTAAAATTAAAATATAATTTTTCCCGCGGGCCGCCCGGGACACTCCCGGGCCGGCCCGCACCCGGGGCGCGGGCCGGGGCAGCCCGGCTGCCCCCTTAGGGCAGCAACGTTTGCTGCCCTGGCGGCGCCTGGCGCCGCCGCTGGGCGGCGCCGTGCGTCGCCCTGGGCGGCGCCGAGCGCCGCCCCTGGGCGGCGCTGTGCGCCGCCCTGGGCAGCGCCGAGCGCTGCCCTGCGCAGCGCCCAGCGCTGCGCTGGGCAGCGCACAGCGCTGCCCTGGGCAGCGCCGTGCGCCGCCCTGGGCGGCGACGGTCGCCGCCCTGGGCGGCGCCGTGCGCCCCCTTTGGGCGGCGCCGTGCGCCGCCCCTGGGGGCAGCGACCATCGCTGCCCCCTCCGGGCAGCGATCCAATCGCTGCCCGGGTTTCGCCCCCGGAAAAAAAAATTTTTTTTATTAAAAATATTTATTTTGTTTCAAAAACCGAGACTCAAAAATTTTGTACAATTGATTAATTCAATCGATTGATCTGAGCAACCTGGCTCTGATACCACTGTTGGAAAAACTTGCGAGTTCCCAGACCAATTACGATTGATACCCGGTGCAGCGGAAGTTTAAAATTTTTCATGGAACGTTTCCATGGTGTGGGTATCAACCATACATCGATTGAATTACGTGTGTGTAAAATTTAAATAACAATTAAATAAATTTTACCTCAAATCTCGCAACGAGATTAATGGACACCAACAGAACAATTCTGCTCTTGTTGTCTCTCCCTGGAACCGATGAACGCCTTCAATCAGGTCCACGAACAGAGGTTTAATCCCTCTGATAGATTGCACTAGAAAATCTATCAGAAGTTTTCTGCGAAGAGAATACACGAATTTGATTCGTTATTCCTTACTGCGATTCAAAATCACAGACCGGAATTTCTCTGACAGAGTGGGAGGGTGATCGGCCGAATTGAGAGAGAATAGGGGCTAGGGTTTTCGAAATTATTGCTCTCAAAATAATGACCTGTTGTCTTTAATTTCTGTACTGAAATAACTTATTTATAATGCAGGCCACTAACACCTTAGGGCCCATTAGTCATAAGCTGGGGCCCGACAAGCAAAGCCCGCTCGTTCAGAAATTAATATAAAATTCATCGTGACTCCGATTGATGAAACGATTTCACCAATGTGCACAGAAACCATTTCTGCACGTTTTAAAGTCAAAATAAATTTTCCTGAATCCGAATTCAGTGGTTTCCAAAAATGTCCATCCCTATGTCATTTTAGGAAATCCTACTCCCTTACTCTTATTTAAGAAGTCCAACTCCTTAGTTCATTAAATTTAACTCTTTAAATTTAACTATCTCAACGGGGATTAAAACTCCATTACACTGTGTGACCCTCAATGGTTCAGGGATACAGCTAGCCGTGGGCTCACAACTCCTTGTGACTCGGAACAACACTTTCCGACTTGCCCAACGAATCATGGTAAAGCGCCTAGCAACATCGCCCCATGATTCCCTAGGTATCACTGATAGTGCCTACAAGAACCAGTAGATTTTGGTTAACGTACAGTACGGTCCCTTCATCCATATATCCCGATCGAATCAACAACCATTGGTATATCGAGAGTCGCTCAAGATTCGATAACTATGCAATACATCTTGAAGATCAAATTAGTGACATCGCATGTGCTACTAAGAAACCATTTCTTAAATCACATCAAGTACTCTGGCCAGAGATTTGTCACACTAATATCTCCTCAGATCGCATAGGATATCCACACTCGCAAGTATGTGGTGAATCCTTGACAACAATGCATTGACTCCTATATGTGTCGTAACTGTACCCAATCTCGACACCTGATGACCCCCTCAGAGTCGGTAAACGAGTCAAAGCACAGTACTAGCATATAGAGTCTCCATGATGTTTCAAGTCGTAAGGACTAATGGTGTACAACCAAAACCGCGGACTTTATCCACTCGATAAGTGATAACCACTTGGAAAGTCCGGATAGGGTAGTTCGACTATTCATCCTATGAATATCCATTTGCATGCTTCGAACATCTCCATGTTCCCTACCAATGAAACGTGGTACTCCGCATCGCAAATGCTAGTCTCAAACTCGAGCGATCCTTATCCTTATTATCGGACGGCTCAATCGACTAGGAACGGTTTTAGAATATACAGTGACTATAAGATGTATTTCATGATAGACATCTCCATGTTCTACCACATCTTACATACACTATAGTATATTCAAGGTCTTTATCAAAACAACAATAGTATATCACAATATAACAATATGAAGTAATATAAAGTCATTGCCATAAAAGTGTAAATAATATTAAACAAAAGATTGTTTATACAAAGAGTCAACAAAGCCCATAGCCACACAGTTGGCTCACTGGGCACCCACTCTTACAAGAACCTGATTACCGAATATGACTGCGAAATCTTTCCTACTGAACAATGCACAAATCAGGGCCCGGCGACTTAAAGTCGTCGATCGCCACCCATGAAGATTGCATGTTGGAATGTGAGGGGCCTTAACAAGCCCCTCAAACAGAAGAATGCTCAGGGAGTGTTGAAGAAACACAATTTGAGTATTCTTGGGTTACTTGAAGTCAAGATTAAGCCTAATCTTTTGGATCGTATGATGGACACTAAGTTCCCGGGGATGCCCTTCTTACACAACTTCCATGTGTGTCCTAATAGCCGCATTTTGATCATGTGGGACTCTAAGATGGTACACTTGGATCTTCTAGAGATGACTGATCAATTTATACATGTGACAGTCAGTTGTCTTCTTACTCATAGGATTTTCCTGGCCACCTTCATGTATGGTTGGAACTCGATGGTGGCCAGAAGACCTCTTTGGGATTTTTTTCTTAGTAGGGGAGATGATATTGACCTTCCGTGGATTCTGATGGGTGATTTTAACTGTGTTAGGCACCCTTATGAGAAAATGGGAGGTGTGCCAGTTGCACCTAGGGAAATGGCAGACCTTAGGAACTGTATTTCCAAACTTGAGCTCTCAGATGTTAATCATGTCGGGTGTTTCTTCACCTGGTTTAGTTTGGCCGTATCGTCTAAACTGGATAGAGTTATGGTTAACCACCATTGGACTGAATCCAACTTGGTTGTTTTTGTGGATTTTCTTGCTCCTGGAGTCTTCTCTGATCACTCTTGCAGCGTTATCACCATCTTCAGAGATCATAGCCGTAGGGCTACCCCCTTCAAATTCTTTAATATGTGGACGATTCATCAAGACTTTCAGATGATTGTTTGAGATAACTGGTTTTATGGAGGGGGTGGCACTGCGCAGTTTGTCATCAAGAAAAAAATGAATGGTATGAAAATAGTCCTTAAGCAACTCAATGACATGCACTTTAGCCACATTTCGAACCGTGCTAAGATCGCTAATGAGAAGCTTGTAGAAGCTCAAAGCAGGGCTCTCAATGGGGATGGGGTGGATAACAATATTGTTGAGTTGAGGAGGAGGGCGGAGTACCTTCTTGAGGCTGAGCGATTATTCCTATCCCAAAAAGCTAAGTGCGAGTACCTCAAGCACAGTGATAGATGTTCAAAATTCTTTCATGGTATGATCAAGCGGAACATCAAACGTAATAATATTGTGGCTCTCACCCTTAGAGATGGTTCTACTTCGGTGAACCCGAATGAGATTGCAGATGAATTTGTGGGATATTATAGGAACCTTCTTGGGGTTGCCACGGATAGAGAAGCTTTGGATGAATCAATTATTTCCCTTGGGCCCATTCTACTAGATTCCTGTTGGGATTAGTTGACTAGGGTGGTCAGTGTGGATGAAATCAGAGGTGCATTGGGCAACATTGAAGATGACAAAGCCCCGGGGCCTGATGGCTTTGGTGCTGCATTCTTTAAGAAAGCTTGGGGCACTGTTGGTGGGGATGTCATTGCTGCGGTGTCGGAATTTTTCAGGAGTGGGAAACTCTTAAAACAATGGAACCATGCGTCAATTGCTCTAGTCCCTAAGACTGATCATGATACTTCTGTCTTTGATTTTAGGCCTATTTCATGCTGTACTGTATTGTATAAGATCATAACAAAGATCTTGGCATCTAGATTGGGAAGGGTGATTGAGCCTTTCATAAGCCCGGCGCAGGCAGCCTTTATCCCTGGGCGTTCTATAGTGGAAAATATTCATTTGGCCCAGGAAATGTTGAAACACTATGCGAGGAAAAGGGGCTCTCCACGTTGTATTCTTAAGATTGATCTACAAAAAGCCTATGATACAGTTCGTTGGGAATTTTTACGAGATTCTCTCCGGCTCCTTAATTTCCCTCCTGTATTTGTTTCTTGGATTATGGAGTGAGTTTGTTCGACCTCGTTCTCTATTTCATTTGGGGGCCAACTTTACGGACTCTTTAAGGGCGCGAGGGGCCTGCGTCAGGGTGACCCCCTCTCCCCCCTCATCTTTGTCATTTGCATGGAAATGCTTTCGAGATCCCTATTGCAAGCATCTAGGCTGCCAGACTTCCAATTCCACCCTAGATGTGAGGCATTGAGTATTACTCATCTTGTTTATGCTGATGATCTATTAATCTTGGCTAAGGGTGAAACTCAGAGCGTAAAAATTGTATTGGACTGTGTGGACAAGTTTGGGAAAACAGCTGGCCTCCGGGCAAATGCCTTGAAGTCAATATCTTCTTGGCAGCAGTTAAGGAGCCAATTAAAAGGGACATTATTAGGATGAGTACTGGATACCACGAGGGTTCCTTTCCCTTCCATTACTTGGGAATCCCTTTGGCAGCAAGGCGATTGACAGAGAGATACTACAGTGGGTTGGTGGACACCATCACCAAGAAAGTGGCTGCTTGGCCCAGACATACCCTTTCATATGCAGGTAAGTTGGAACTGATCCGATCGGTTGTACAGGGTGTGGAATGTTTATGGCTTTCTATCTTGCCTATCTCTTGCGGGGTAATAGACAAGATTGAAAAGACATGTAGAAGCTTTATGTGGACTAGCAAGCACCCCTATCTCTTGGCGTAAAGTTTGTTCTCCTATTAATGATGGTGTGTTGGGGCTTAGAGATCTGAGAATCTGGAATAAGACGTTGCTTGCAAAGACGCTTTGGCATATCCATAAGAAAAAAGATTCTCTGTGGGTAAAATGGATTAACTACTATTATTGGGGTAATGTCATGGATTGGACAATCAGGAAAGATGATACCAGCCTAATTAAGAAACTAGTGGAGATCCGGGATGAATTGGCCCTTAAGTTTGGTAACTGGGAAGGGGCGGCTGCTCAGCTGGAGATATGGTTTGGCAAGAAAGATGGGTTAGCTCAGTTGTACAACAGCTTCTTTATAGGCCAGGGGAGGTGGCCTTGGAAGCCCATTGTGTGGAGACCATACATCCTTCCCAAACACAGAATTATTTTTTGGCTTATTGCCCATGGTAAATGCTTAACCAAAGATCGGCAACCTTATATCCCTAACAAATCTTGTGCGTTTTGTGGAACACATACTGAAGATGCGCAACACTTATTCTTCGAGTGTACGGTTTCATGACGGATCTGGGCTCGATTGTGGGACTGGCTGGGTATTCAATATCAGGTTAGTTCTTTGATGGGTTTGCTAAGATTTATGCGCAGGTTTTACAGGGGCACAACGATGAACAAAAGGAGATGCCAGGCAGGAGTAGCTGCAGTCTTGTACCACTTATGGGGGGACTCGGACCCGAGCAATCTATGAAGCTGAACGTCCTGATATTGATGCTATCATCAGAAAGATTATTATTCACATTCACCGTGCCTTGAGTCTCTAGAATTTACTGCATGGCTCTATTTTACATCTTCTAGAGCTCTCTTGACTAATTGGATTAAGGAGGGTTGAGTTGATACTATTGTACTACTTGCCTACTGAGGATCTCTCATTCTTACTAGCCTCTGCATAGCTCGATTTTATCTCTCATTTTGGCTTTATTACTTTGACATTTTGGGTCCTATCTTAGAATGTTTTTTGGTTCCTGGGTATGCCCAGAGTAGTTGTAAGTTCCTGAGTATGCTCAGTGTAGTTGTACGTCCCTGGGTATGCCCAGTGTAGTTGTACGTCCCTGAGCATGATGTTTGGCCGATATTTTGACTCTCCTATCATCACCATGCATGTGCGTTGGACATTTTCCTCTGCTATTGCTTCGTGCTATTTATGGATACACTCAGATCGTGTGGCCTCCTAGCCTCTACTCCTAGTTTGCGGCTACGAGAGTTACTGTTGATGACTTTGATGGCGCCAATCTTTGAGCCCAGCTGGATATGATGGTTGGCTGCACTCTGCTTCTCTCTTGAATGCACTCAGATCATTTGGCCTACTAGCCTCTATACCTAGTTCTGGTTTGTCTGGTTATATGTAAAGGTATTGGGTTGGGTTGGCTATTTATGTATGGGTTTGTTTAGTATTTTGATTTTATTGTTGATACACTGATTTGGGATCCTTGGGTACGCCCAGTGTATTTGTACTTCTTTATTTACCATCTATTGATATGTGTTCATATAAAAAAAAAAAAAAAGGAAAAAGAAAGAGCTCTCAGTCTGTCAATCCTTACTATGTCTGAACCTGGTAAGTTTCCCCGTGTTGAGTCAAATTAAGCCGCAGGCTCCACTCCTGGTGGTGCCCTTCCATCAATTCCTTTAAGTTTCATCCTTGAGACCATACTCCCCCCGGAACCCAAAGACTTTGATTTCTCATAAGGTGCCGGCGGAGTCCATAAAGTAACATCCGCCGATCCCTGGTCGGCATCGTTTATGGTTGAGACTAGGACGGTATCTGATCGTCTTCGAGCCCCCAACTTTCATTCTTGATTAATGAAAACATCCTTGGTAAATGCTTTCGCAGTTGTTCGTCTTTCATAAATCCAAAAATTTCACCTCTGACTATGAAATACGAATGCCCCCGACTGTCCCTGTTAATCATTACTCCAATCCCAAAGGCCAACGTAATAGGACCGAAATCCTATTATGTTATCCCATGCTAATGTATTCAGAGCGTAGGCTTGCTTTGAGAACTCTAATTTCTTCAAAGTAACAGCGCCGGAGGCTCGACCCGGCCAGCTAAGGCCAGGAGCGCATCGCCGGCAGAAGGGACGAGTCAACCGGTGCACACCAAAGGCGGACCGGCCGACCCAACCCAAAGTCCAACTACGAGCTTTTTAACTTCAACAACTTAAATATACGCTATTGGAGCTGGAATTACCGCGGCTGCTGGCACCAGAATTGCCCTCCAATGGATCCTCGTTAAGGGATTTAGATTGTACTCATGCCAATTACAGGACTCGTAGAGCCCGGTATTGTTATTTATTGTCACTACCTCCCCGTGTTAGGATTGGGTAATTTGTGCGCCTGCTGCCTTCCTTGGATGTGGTAGCCGTTTCTCAGGCTCCCTCTCCAGAATCGAACCCTAATTCTCCGTCAACCCGTCACCACCATAGTAGGCCACTATCCTGTAAGAGTGGGTGCCCAGTGAGCCAACTGTGTGGCTATGGGCTTTGTTGACTCTTTGTATAAACAATCTTTTGTTTAATATTATTTACACTTTTATGGCAATGACTTTATATTACTTCATATTGTTATATTGTGATATACTATTGTTGTTTTGATAAAGACCTTGAATATACTATAGTGTATGTAAGATGTGGTAGAACATGGAGATGTCTATCATGAAATACATCTTATAGTCACTGTATGTTCTAAAACCGTTCCTAGGCGATTGAGCCGTCCGATAATAAGGATAAGGATCGCTCGAGTTTGAGACTAGCATTTGCGATGCGGAGTACCACGTTTCATTGGTAGGGAACATGGAGATGTTCGAAGCATGCAAATGGATATTCATAGGATGAATAGTCGAACTACCCTATCCGGACTTTCCAAGTGGTTATCACTTATCGAGTGGATAAAGTCCGCGGTTTTGGTTGTACACCATTAGTCCTTACGACTTGAAACATCATGGAGACTCTATATGCTAGTACTGTGCTTTGACTCGTTTACCGACTCTGAGGGGGTCATCAGGTGTCGAGATTGGGTACAGTTACGACACATATAGGAGTCAATGCATTGTTGTCAAGGATTCACCACATACTTGCGAGTGTGGATATCCTATGCGATCTGAGGAGATATTAGTGTGACAAATCTCTGGCCAGAGTACTTGATGTGATTTAAGAAATGGTTTCTTAGTAGCACATGCGATGTCACTAATTTGATCTTCAAGATGCATTGCATAGTCATCGAATCTTGAGCGACTCTCGATATACCAATGGTTGTTGATTCGATCGGGATATATGGATGAAGGGACCGTACTGTACGCTAACCAAAATCTACTGGTTCTTGTAGGCACTATCAGTGATACCTAGGGAATCATGGGGCGATGTTGCTAGGCGCTTTACCATGATTCGTTGGGCAAGTCGGAAAGTGTTGTTCCGAGTCACAAGGAGTTGTGAGCCCACGGCTAGCTGTATCCCTGAACCATTGAGGGTCACACAGTGTAATGGAGTTTTAATCCCCGTTGAGATAGTTAAATTTAAAGAGTTAAATTTAATGAACTAAGGAGTTGGACTTCTTAAATAAGAGTAAGGGAGTAGGATTTCCTAAAATGACATAGGGATGGACATTTTTGGAAACCACTGAATTCGGATTCAGGAAAATTTATTTTGACTTTAAAATGTGCAGAAATGGTTTCTGTGCACATTGGTGAAATCAGTTCATCAATCGGAGTCACGATGAATTTTATATTAATTTCTGAACGAGCGGGCTTTGCTTGTCGGGCCCCAGCTTATGATTAATGGGCCCTAAGGTGTTAGTGGCCTGCATTATAAATAAGTTATTTCAGTACAGAAATTACACACAACAGGTCATAATTTTTGAGACAGAGCAAAAATCGAAACCCTTCTCTCTCAAAGAATTTTCGGCCGTCCCCTTCCTGCTCTGCCCGAGAAATTCCGGTCTGTGATTTTTAATTGCAGTCAGGAACAACGAATCAGATTCGTTTAATCTCTTCGCAGAAAACTTCTGATAGATTTTCTAGTGCAATCTATCAGAGGGATTTAAACCTCTGTTCGTGGACCTGATTGAAGGAGTTCATCGGTTCCAGGGAGAGACAACAAGAGCAGATCAAATCTGTTGGTGTCCATTAATCTCGTTGCGAGATTGGAGGTAAAATTTAATAACTGTTATTTAAATTTTACACACACAATAATTTAATCGTTGAACGGTTGATACCCACACTATGGAATTGTTCCATAACAAAAATTTTAAACTTCCGCTGCACCGGGTATCAATCGTGATTGATCTGACCGCCAGTTTTTCCAACAGTGGTATCAGAGCCAGGTTGCTCAGATCAAACGATTAAATTAATCAATTGTACAAAATTTTTGAGTCTCGGTTTTTGAAACAAAATAAATATTTTTAAATAAATAAAAATTTTTTTTGGGGCAAAACCCGGGCAGCGATTGGATCGCTGCCCGGTGGGGCAGCAATTGTTGCTGCCCCGGGCGGCGCACGGCGCCGCCCAAAGGGGGCGCACGGCGCCGCCCAAGGCGGCGACCGTCGCCGCCCAGGGCGGCGCACGGCGCCGCCCAGGGCAGCGCTGTGCGCTGCCCAGCGCAGCGCTGGGCGCTGCGCGGGGCAGCGCTCGGCGCTGCCCAAGGGCGGCGCTCGGCGCCGCCCAGCGCAGCGCTGGGCGCTGCGCAGGGCAGCGCTCGGCGCTGCCCAGGAGCGCCGCCCAGGGCAGCGCACGGCACTGCCCTAAGGGGGCAGCCGGGCTGCCCCCGGCCCGCACCCCGGTTGCGGGCCGGCCCGGGCGGGTCCCGGGCGGCCCGCGGGAAAAATTATATTTTTATTAATTTTAATATTTAAAATTTTATTTTTGGTCCGGTCAAAAATTGTTTTTGATTGGTTCACGAGATTTCGGATCGAATTGTTCGAATCCGTAAATTTTAAAATTGATTTTGGATAAATTTGAATTTTTGGAAAATTTTAATATTTTATCCGTAAATTGAATTTTGAAATCAATTATTTTGGTACAATTGATGATAAGATATGATCTTATGATATATTAAGTAAAATATGATTTTATTTGTAAAATTGGATTTTATAGATAAAATATGATTTTATTTGATATAGAGATAAAATATGATTTTATATGTGAAATGAGATTTTATATATAAAATATGATTTTATCTTGTTTAAATTTGAATTGCCACAGCATGTTATCCAATAAATTAATTTTGAATTAAATGTTATTGGATAAGGATGATCGATTGCCATGACCAATTTTGTAGGTGTATGTTAGGAATTTACATTTTGTCTTTATTATTGTTGGTTTTATTAATGGGCCTGGTTTATGGCCCGATATGAATGTCATATGTAATAAAAGTGGGCTTGGTTTATAGCCCGTTCCCACCCCCTAAAAATGTATCCCCTACTTGTCATTGTTATTTATTGTAAATACATTAGATT